>NT_033778.4:22883667-23184075 GCF_000001215.4 Drosophila melanogaster | reverse complement strand
CTGCTCTCGTTGTTTATGTTTATGGGTCTTTATAATCTGCTTTTATAGTTTGTTTACTTAATTTTCTGTAACTTTTTGACATTTTGCTCCAAATTAAAAAAGAAGCACACACAACAGACGAGGGTAATATCTAAGGAGGCGGTGGGTGTGGAAAGGCAGGCGCTGACGTATAAATATTCCCATTGCCCATTCCAAAATGAAAATGGAAAAAATTCGAAACAAAAGCCCGAAGTTTTGTTTTTTTGTTCGAGCGGAAGTGGCTGCGACGCCGAAAAACAAACAGAATGAAAACGGGAAAAAAAAATGCAATGAAAACAAAAATAATAATGGCAGCCAAAAAATGGGAATACGAATATTGCTGTTCCAGTTTTTTTTTTTTTTTTTAGTACTAAACTTGGAGCGTGGAAAGTGAAATGAAAATGCAGCGAAATGCACATAAATTTAATTTCAATTTCACATAAATCGGCAGGGCTTTAAATGTTAAACGGGCTTAGATAAAAATGGTGGTAGGGTAACTTTATTAAACATTAAACATTGGTTTATTTAACTTTTAAGCAACTTTTTGCTGCTGTGATACATTTTTGCCCTGGCTATTTTTCCATATTCTCGATGGGAGCTGTTCCCGTTTCAATTGCGCCCATTCATGGCTCCAAAGTGACTGAAATGTTTTTGTGCCACATTATTAATGATCAACAAATTCCCCAGGCATTTCGCTCGTTTCATTTTGAAGTTGCCACGTGCGCGGGGAAAAACTTGACACTGTGCCGCGATCCACCCCCGAATCTTGGAATATATACATATATGTATATGTACATATATATTTTTGTCATGATCCAGTGCACAGAGTCACATGGCATCAGTCCCTTGTTGCGTTAGTGAGACGAAATGATTTTGAGTAATTTATTTTATAGTCGCGCTGAAGTATTTATTATTTTGAAAAGCGCCGAACAATGCCATGATTAATTTCGCTGCATGTGGAGCAAGTGGCCAACCGCACCGCACCGCCCCCCTCCATCGCCGCCCTTGCCACACTGGCTCCCCTAATCCCTCGGAAAATTCCTTGCGGCATCGAAAGTTTTTCTTCTCTTTTTTTTCGGCTGCCATTGATTGCCGAACATATTTGGGTTGCTGCCGCTGTTTCTTTTTTCTTGGGGGTTCTGCGTGTTATTTATTCGATTTGATTTTGGGTCCTCCTTTCCATCTCTCCAAACTCACTCACCCCCACCCCCTCCACAAACAGTAATGCGGGGTAAACTGATGGTTCCACAATCAAAGATGTAATATTAAATGATTATAATTTAACTGATGTTCATATTCCTGATAAATGTATATAGTTATATAGATCTTAGTTATGCATAAAACCCACACATGCCGTTGAGCTGTATGTATATAGTCATAGATTTTTTTTAGTGTAGCACAATCTGGCCTAATCTAAGCATCTGGGTTGTATTTTTACTACCACCGCTGTTATGCTGTTTTTCTTTCTCTTTTTTTTCATCCGCCCCTTGGGCTATAATTCAGAATCAATCGTTATGCTTTTGGCAGCTTGCAAATTTTTCTTTATTATATCATATTAATTTTATGAGTCTTGTTTTTCCTAAACCGCCTTAGCCGCCCACCCTAGTCGGTATCGTTTCCTCGTTGGTTTATTGCATTTAAAAGATATTTTTCATATCAATGAAGCTCTCATATCGGCGCGCACACACACACGCACGCAGAAGCACCAGGAAAGGAAAACAAAAGCGGAGGAAAAAGTTTGCTAAATTTCCTAAAGTCATGCAAACATTTTTTACATATATCGATTTTCCACTGGACGAGGTCGACGGGGGTGACGGACCAGTCGGTCTTGTTATGACAGGCTCAAATTGGGTGCTATCAAAATTATATATTATTTTGCATAATATCTTCTTCTCCGGCTCGTAGTCTCTAGGATAGGTAATTTGATGCGGCATGAATTTCATGTCCCACAACGATTAGGTTTTCCCGACGAACACCCACCCCACCACCCATCATCAAACGTTTGAAGTGGGTGCACTTTCCTCCGCGGCGACTTTAAGAAAACTTTTGGCAAAACTTGGTACGAAGTCCCATTTGTTTGGGGAGCAGCACTTAAGCACTCTGATTGTCTGAGCTTTGTCAAAAGGTGGAACGCCAGGTGTGTCTCGCTGGCAAGCAAAAGGGGTCGGGAAAACCCGAATGAAGTTCCCACTCACTCATCTTAATGCAGTCTGAAAGCTTCGCTTTTCGCAGACAAACAGGAAAAACAGCATAGGATGCACTCGGAAAATTTAATCAGTCGATAAGCGGAAAGCGGCGTGGATGCTAAAACTGAATCTTAAATGCTGCGAAACGACCTAAGTACCAGTTTCGGTGAAAAATACTTACTAAATTAAACTGCATGTTTTAGGATCTTAGTATAATCCTTTTAGCTAACAAATTCTTCGTTTGAGTACATTTTCTAGAAGTGCTGAAAGAGGGTAGAAAGCTTAAATAATATTTCCATTTACAGCACTACAAAAGGAAACTACCGCCAGGGAAATGGGCCAAGAGGGTAAAAACTCAGCGAGAAAAATTCCTTTAGGTGTCGAACCATTTATGACCTGCCATAAACACGTGTAAATCCCGTTCATTATGGAAAAGTCACGATTTCTAGTGTCAATATCGTAAATACAGACAACCCCGACACGGAAAGAACTCCGACCTTTCCATTTGGCTTTCCCAACTTGCCCCATTGGGGCAATAAAAGCGAGAACCCAATTGCAGCTCCCACATATGTAATCGGGATCCATCCATCTATCTATATATCTATGTATCTATCTATTTGTCCGTCCATCCATCCGGCCGCGTATCCGTGTAACCATGTAACCGTGTATCCGTATCTTGAGCGCTACACTCGATTACCCGCTCGGCGATCTAATCACTTTGAGTGATGGCTCCGCTGCATCGAGACTACTCCGTCTGGCACCGAGACTTGGACTATCCGTATCCCCGAGTCTCTATCTGGGCACCTCCACCACCTTCCAGACGAACTATCTATGGCCGTTGCGTGTTCTGTTTGCATTTTACAAATGTCAACAAAGGCAAATGCACTTTGAGGCACTATTAGTGGTCAGGTGGGGTTGATGATAAGGCGACGAAGGGAGGAGACTGCTGATGGATGGACGGCCGGCTGAAGCGATAAGTGGAACCTTCAGCACCGCGTCAACACTAAAGCGAATATTTTCCAAAATCGAAATATTCAATGTTACAGAACTGAGGCGAATTATTACACATTCAAAGGTTTATATCGCAGTGTAAGATCCCCCGCTCGACTAAGTAATCCATCACAAAATTAGTTCGGCTGCCACGAATGCAGCGAGCGTTAGATTTTCCAACCAAGATTATGATAAAGTTAAGCCAAGCGGTGAAAATATAAGTACATATATACCAAGTAGTAGGTGGTGTGCTGTATATAAAAGTTAATTTATGGAATTTCCTGTAAGGCTGCGTTCTAGGTAAGCAATGCCAACTAAGCTAAAAAAGAAGTGGATGTATGTGGGTTGGATGGGTGATGTGGGTCAGACATGGCTACTGCCCCAAAAATAGTAAGGGATTTCTTTAGTATATTTTTGCCCGTGTGCTTGGGAACACAAAATCCAGCATCTGCTTAACAATTATGCATTAAACAAACATCAGCGTAACGATGGAACTTACTTTACATTGAAAGCGTTGACCCATACCCAAAAAAAAAGAAAGCTGAAACTGACCTAACTTATCCCCAGCCCCATTTCCGACATTTATCCGACCTCAATTTCTTCAATATTCCGACGCATCCCCAGAGGATCCCCTCTGGCTCCTCTATCCAATTGAAAAATACAAAAACACCCCTGAGAAGCGGGGCCAAACCGTCTTCATGTTGCTCCTTCATGCATAATAGTAATTTGCCAAAGGCCGAAGCCCAAAGTCAATCCAATGAATATCAAATAAAATAACTCAGAGCTTCTTCGAGGGAAAGCGAGGGTCTAACGAGTATTTTCCATATTTTACAACTTCCCAGGCAGTGGGAATAACAAAGCAATTTTATTGGGAACGGGAGCCACTCGTCAGAACCAAGCCCGGCTAATTTCGGACTTAATTTAGGTGACTCTGTCACTCGTTCCACTGGCCAATTCCCCACTTTGGGCCATAAAGCAATCGGCAATCGTATTATTGGCATTATGAGCGACTCCCCCTCCCCCTCCCCCTCGGCCATTTCAACATCCGCCCACGACATTTTGATGGAGGCGCCTAAGACTCGACAAATGCCGCCTGCAGGAAATATTAAAGCTCCAATCGACAACATCGACTAAAAACGACTGGAACGACTAAACTTGGGGTCATAAATGGCCAGTGGATCGCAAATTGTCATTGGTCACGTGCAGGGAATGGGAAGAGGGGACTGGTTGGAGGATCCCTGCCCACTTTGTTGCCGTCGTTGTTATTTGAAAATATAGAAATAAAGGAAATAAAGCGAGCCAAGACAAGGGCTACAAAAAGAATGGAAAAATCAAAGGAACATTTTACGACAATTGCTGTTGTTGCTGTTGATGTTGCTCTTGCTGTGTTGCAAGTTGCTGCTGTACAAATTGCTGCTGTTGGCGATGGTGTCGTTTGAGTCATTGGCAATTTGTCGTCAGCAATTGTTGGTGGAGCAGGCAGGTGCCTGCCTGTTTTGTGGGTGGGAATCCACTTGTGGGCACTGCTTTGCAGCTCACTATTTGCGCCCCTCCATCGCATCGCCAGAATGCAGTGTAAACATATCTAATTTGATTTATTTCCTGCAGAATGGGCTTGCTGTTTGTTATGCTCTCGTTGGCGCCAAGGAAAAGCTTCAAAGATCTCACACTGGGGCTTTCACAGGCTTTCGCCCATATCTTTCCCCAATCCCCCGCAGCGTTGGGCAATACAAATGATCTGAACAATTGCCCCATCGACAGGAGGTGGGCAGTGGGCCAGCGATCGGGATCACTTGAGGCTATTGTCAAAATATTTTCACAGTTGCAGTCAAAGCAAATAAATAAATAAATAAATAGCCGGCGGCGGATGGACGCGCTGGCTGGGATTTAAATGGATGACTGATTGACTGGGTAATGGCCAAGTGCCGTGGCCATTGTTTGTTTTCATAAAAGTTCTAAATGAGCTTAGCGAATGGATGCTTTTCGCCGCGGGGATGCAATGGAGCATTCAGAGGTTAAATGCATTTTCCCGGAATATAAATTCGATGTTTTTCCATTTAACACGGAAAGAGCGTGTTTAATTTGCTTTCGTTTTAAAATAAATCTCTGCACTTAGGTTTTATAAAATTTAAATGTTTATAGTTCGGTTCTATACGAAGCGAGTTAGAATTGAATATACTTCTAACACAACTACGATAATCTTTATTGCGTCTTTATATACTTCTCTTAATTTTCCAAAGATTTTATTTCTCTGTACATGACTATAAATTTTATTCTTTGACTGAGCTGTGGACTGATGGGAAATATGGGAAAAGGGTAAGTCCCCCGACGACATCATAGAATGAACATTTTATTATCGGTTTTCTAAGAACCCCAAACGCAGGAACATTGAATATGACACATGATTCCATATTCCACGAACCTGAATAAATTTCCCAGCTGCGCGTTGCCTCAAAAATCGAGTGCTGGGGAAACCAGAATTGGTTCTTCGGCATGGTGATCTCCATCAGTCGGAAATGTGCATACATATATATGAAAATGTATGTTTTTGAGGAAGAAGATCCAACAACTTGGCCCTATCATGTTGACGCCCACTTAAAGTGGCACAATTATGAGGCGACAACATCGGACGCGTAAGGCGCAACATCTTGAGGCGCAGCGATCCGCTTAATTATAGAATACATGATGCGGGAAATTTGTTGCACGCACCATTAGCGGCCAAATGTCCGACAGTCAGGCAACAGATCCGACTAAATTTGTCAAAATATTGCCGTTCCGATAGAAATAGAGAATCGGAGCGAAAAAAAAAACAACAACACTGAAATGCACTTCTGGCGGCACACTGGGCGATCGCTCCATCAATACGAGGGCATGTGACAATAAATCTTTTCAGAGGCCCCACATCCCGATTTCCATTTCCCATTTTTTCATTTTCGACGGACTTCAAAGCTTTCGAACAAAGATCGATTGCAAAAGTTGCGAGTCGAGTGTGTGAACATTTGTTGCACGGACTCTGCAATTAGTAATTGAACTCTTCTGTAACTAATCACTTTGATCTGCTGACCCAAATCCAAATACAAATCCCATTTCGGAGCCATAACAAATTGCATTTGGCCCCAATGAGTTATATCATTCATCCGATTACCAATTGCTTCAATTTTATTTTATTTTTGTTTCGTGGCGCCTCGCCCTCTTGACTCTGCCACCCATCCCCCATCCACCGACAATGTGGCATCTAATTTATTTGAGTGTGTTTATGCATATCGGTAGAGGATTCCGATTCCGATTCCGATTTCGATTGCCTAATGGCAAATGTTACTTATGGCGCTCGGAAATCCGGAAATGCCTATGAAACCGCGCAAAGATTCTAGATTGGGCAATTCTCTTCATTATTACCGAAACAGATTCGAGTTTTCATCGCTGTACCAATATTCTAATAAATTGTTTGATTTCTATAACACCCAATCTGCCCCATCTGCATTGCATTGCATAGATTCCCATTTTCATACGCCCGTGTGCTAATCGTTATAAAATTCCCATTAATCGAACTGAAACGCATTAAAGTAATTGAATTTCAGTACAAATAAACAGGAAGACCCGTCCTATCGGCGGCGGTGCAGGGGGCACCTAGCCAGCTAATCTAGATAAATATTGATTAATATTTGGGAAAGCATTCGATGGCTCCACCATTGGGGGTCCCACCCAATAAAGTTACGGGGGACTTGGCGCTGGATTCTCCACATCCACATATAGGCACGTACGACACGCCCTCTGAGGGGCCAGGCCGTTGTTGTTGCTGCTGCTGGTGTTGCAATACAAAAAATATGGAAAATATAATTTGTATAATTACAATGCCCTCCGATAATACCAAATACATACCAATCAACAACAACACACTGCGTCGGCTCAATGAAGTCTAAGTTGTTTGCGGCGGGGGGCTCTTAGCCGCCAACACCCAAAATAGTGAGGAGTCGGATAAAGAGGTTCGATTAGAATTAACTGATAATTAAAGTATATGTATGCTGATTAAGGATGTACAAACATTTTTTGAGAGTCAAGTCTTTTTTTTGCTTGGAAATTGAGGCAGCGAGCGGCAGGCACTTCGTGTCACGCGCCCATCTCCATAGGGCGACGACTAATTGAAGACCGCTCCGCCCCCCATTTTGCCCCCCTGGGCGGCGGCACGCACAGCGCCAGTGCCATCGAATGGAAATAGATGTCGCCGCATAGGGAACCTCGCCCAAATCGACCTGGTCTGTGCGGAACTGCGGTGGTACGTGGCGCAGAGGCGCCACTCGCTGCGCCGATGATGTCTCCATGTCGGAATCCGCACAATGGAGTGACCGCCTGGCGCTTGAGCCCTTTCAGCGAACCCGCTTTATCATCAAAGGGAAATCAAGCTGTCAGTCAATTTATAGTTATACCCACATCCACGCACGGAGGACGGGTGGCGATGTGGCTGGTGATAGGGTCAGGTCAGAGGTCACATATTTCAATTAGGCAAAGCCGCACGAGCGAATAAAACCATTGGAAATGCGATAACTCATAAAGTAACTTTAACCTATGCTAATTCTGCAATCTCTTTGCCTTTTCAGGACCCCTATCCGAGATTCTCACTGCCGTTGGTTCCGAGGTGGCGCTCCCATGCGATCTGGTGCCCGGAACTGGGATCGTCGACAAGGTGCAGCTGGTCATCTGGTATCGCCAGGGAAACGTGAAGCCCATCTATACGTAAGTTAAAATCTCACTTTTTGAAGCCCACGTCGAGAATTACTGGAAATATTATTTATTTTTCAATTTATCATAGGACTTTATCCGAAATTAAACCTCTTTTCTTATTTTCATCTTCCCCGCGAAATCCCTTCCAAATCCCTCTAAGCCTTCTTCGTCTCATCACCTAACTTTGCAGCATCATCTATTTTAGATTCCGCTCGCCGCTGGGATTTCACAGTAACGCCCCGCTAAAGTGTCAGCTAAATGAATTTCACTTAATATTTTCGCTGGGGGGTAGGTCGTGGGTTGTTCTGATATTTCTCTGGAATTAGCCGTGGTCCCAAAATGGATTTGACTTCGATACCGTTGGGAACGGCAGCCAATTATAAAGAAACTCCCGGTGTTCAGGGGGCGGGGGGGCGTGGCCCCCAGAAATCCATACTGCGGCAGCCAAAGTAGGCGCCAGCTCATTATAAATTCTATTAACGTGAGGCATTTATGTTGAATTTGACGATATAAACATTACTTACACAGAAGAACCAACGTGAGGGGCGGGGGCTAAAAAAACGATGAAGGTGGGGTTAAGGTAAAAAGACCCAGCCCCTCCTCTTCATTGCTTTATAAGCACTTCGAAAAAAAAAATGTGTATATAATATTTAGCAATTAACAATGCCATTTGATTGGACGGTCTAATATACATTTTGAGTACTATAGAATTGTGAAGTGGCAGCAGTTAAAAGCAGGAATTTCATATTTCATAGGAGCGTTATTAACTTTAGTGAATTCTTTTCCATTTTCCTGAGTGTCTAGCTCGCGCGTTGGCAATTTTTAACGAGCTCATAGGAAAAGAAAGAAAAGGCATTTTCAGAGGCAGTGCGCCAGGAAATGTCGCAAGTAATGGCGATGCAGGAGATCCTGGCAGATGGGAAATGTGTGTGTGTGTGTGTGTGTGTGTGTGGTATATGTGCTGTATAGACTGACTGATTGGCAGCAGCAATTCGGCTCAAAGGTCTCTCGTTGGCAACTTTATACTTTTGTGCCATTTTCCAGGGAAATCCGAAGAGGGGCCTGAGGTGGGGAGCCTGGGGAGCCTGCCTGCCTGCCAGGTGAAGTCGAGTGGAGTCTCAAGTAGACAGATGCGCAATAGACCAGAAATTGAATTTTATTTCATTTTCCATTAAAATCGTTCGTCTGTTCTCGGGCACACAAATCGATGATGTCAAATCAAAGTGTCAAAGTTCGCTGCCGTAGAATGTGCACTCCTGTGGTCTACAGCTACAGCGCTACAGTGTGCCCTCGATTGCAATTACCATTTGTAAGGGGGGAGGGGGTGGGGCACTTTTACGACCGCATAAAGTTGAGGTTTATGCAGATATCCCCGTCCCCCAAGCTCCCCTGCTCCACTCAACTGAGTTCTCGCCCGCATTTCCTCTTTATTGTTTTCCATCAATTTTAATTTGCTTTTCCCACACTTCATAAATTTTCCGCTTTCTGTTTGTTGCTTCAAACGCTCTGTTCTGGCTTGCTGGAACTTTCAATATGGCCAAAAGGCTGTGGCTGGCTGGCAAAGGTCGAGAGATTAATTGCACGAGAAATTTGTTTTCCAATTGCCACGGATTAACCATGGATAACCTCTGTCCCTGTCTCTCACTCACTTCGCTACATAATTTAATTATGTTTAAAATCCATTAACATATTTCCCATCCATCTTGTGCCACTTACTCCTGTTCGGTGGACGGGGTTTTCTCGTTTTCGAGTGCATTTCTTGAAAGTGTGTGTTGGAACTTGCCCAAATGATAAATCATCCAAAGTAGAATGGGGTCTATGATCTATTTGAATTGTGGTATAATCCGGGAGCAACTAGATGATAGCTTAGAGTTTGTTTATCTGATTCGAGTAAATAAAAAGTAGCACAGACTTTTAATGGATTGCAATAATATTGTATTTGTGTGCTTAAACAAGAAGTTAAATTGGCCAAGTCCTCTAAGAAACCATAAAGCGGAAGCCTCAATCTTTGTTTTTTAGCCAAAGTGTCCCATTTCAGAGCAGTAAAAAACAAAAAACTTTAAAGGCCAACACGTGCTTTTTATAGCATAAATACTCCAGGCGGAATTTAAATACTTTGTGGGCTCTTTAAAGCTACTTAAAAAGAGGCAGAACAAATAAAAAAAAAAAAAGAGTCCACAAAGAATTTAATTCATTCGAAAAACAAAGTGATATAAAAATTCAAGGAAATACAAAAATACGAAAATAAAATGGTAATCCGCTTAAGCCAAGAGCGAAATACAACAGGCCTAAATTGATCAATTAATTAATTGAAGTGAACTATAAAATGAAAATGGAAAAACACGATTTTGTGGGCCAAGTGGGCGTGCCGCCTGAGGGGCGTTCGAAGGCATTTACATAAATAGCAAAAATGTGTTTCTGCTTTTTTTTTATTTTGCAGAGCCCTCACACCCAAAAACCCAACAAAAAGAGCAAACAAAGTGCTGAAAACAGAGAAAAAAAAACAGAACAAAATGAAAAATCAAATTAAAAGACTGAAACCAAATGAAATGTGACCATTTAAAAATGCTAAAAAAAAAAATAAAAAAATGCGGAGATAAAAACGAAAGCCAATGGAAATCAAAAGTTCTGTAAATGCACTTTACGATGCCTGGTTCTGATTTCGGATTGGGGCCTTTCGGCTGTGCTGACATTTAATGCGGCACTTTGTCAAAATGCATTGGACAAGGCCATAAAACAAAAGCGTTTGGCCATAACAATAAAAACAAAGTTCTTCTCGGCCATTCATGCCCTGCCTCCCTTTCCAGAAATCTATTTTAGTCCACGGATTGTAGTGTAGCTAAAATAGTTTGGCCCAGGGGAAAGCTAATTAGTTATTCCGCTTTCAGTGGATTCCCCGGATTTGACACACATTTCCCTGGCCAATGTTGTCTCAATTGTTTGGACAATAAAATCAATGAGCCAGGTTAACACAACTTGGCCTTTTAAGGCCCGGCGTAATGGTAGGTGTGTATTGGGTATTGGTAAAACGTGTCAAAAGGGCTTTTATGTGTCATTAGTTTCGAGGGAGAAGGAACAAGTTGTAGGCTCTAATCAAGTCATTCTTCATGTATATTATATAGTATTTTTCAAAAAATCTATATTTTTTTCCTTACAGCTTTGATGCGCGAGGTCGTCCATTGAATCTGGGCATTCCCTGGGCAGATGAAAGTGTGTTCAACAAGAAGGCCCACTTCCACCACGACACAGATCCTCCTGCCCTGCGGATCAAGAACATTCAAACCTCCGATGCCGGACTCTACAAGTGCCGAGTGGACTTCCACAAGTCACCAACTCGCAACTGGCGCATCAATGTAACAGTGCTAGGTGGGTTCAGCATATAAACCATTTGTTATGTACACAGCCAACCTATTGTCATTGCTACTCCACAGTTCCACCCACTGCGCTGACCATCCTGGATCACCATGGGGCCGAGATCCGGGACCAGACGGCAGGACCGTACCTGGAAGGCGACAGCATCGACCTCACCTGCCTCTCGAGCGGCGGAGTTCCTCCTCCGCGGGTCTCCTGGTGGCGGGAGCACGCCCTGATCGACGACTCCTTTCAGGTGCTGCCCGACGGCTCCGTGCGGAATGTCCTGCGCCTCAAGAACATTCAGCGGAAGGATCTCCTCACGGTAAGTCATCCACCGCTTTTGGACTGCTCGCTTCAAATGTCGTAAGCCATATTTACGGCCTGCGCACAAAGAGATTTCTGGCACAATGGCTCTACGCCAAACCCCTAACTTTGCTGGCCATCAGTGTTGCCACTGGAATACCATTAGAAACAACTTATGAACTAAGTCGTTCTAGTCTTAAATCCATCATCCACCGAATGGAGTTTTAGCCAGGTGATGGTAACTTGAATACCATTTCCAAATACCAATTTCCAAGTCCACGAGACGTGCCTGAAAATAGCCAGATTCGCAGCTCTGGCATCCACCCCTTGGGGCCCAGTTGGCCATTTATTTTCGGCTGGTCACAATGGACGACTTGGTCCGTGGGCCTCCGTTAATGACAGCGCTCCGTGTGGCAAGCGATGCCGCACAATGGCTAATAGAAATCAAATGCAACCGGGTGCATTGGGAATTGTTCCCTGGGTGGCTTGTGCGGCTTACCCTCCTTTCCCATGGAGAATCCCCTCCCCTTGGACAGCACCGACTTCCCCGGAGAGGCCCGTTCCACGCCCACCTCCTACTGTTCAAGACTGCTCTGTTCTGTTGATTCTAAGCCGGATTTTTCTTTGGTCCATGTAATGAACATTATTGTTAGACAGCGCTAATCCTGCCATTCAGATCTGGGTTTTCGTTCAACCAGCTCCACGTTCAACAGCAAATTGTAAGTCGGTCAGGTCTTTTGTGCCGTGGATGAATGGCTCGAGAGGAATCACTTGAGTTTTGTTCGTGTAATACCAAAAGTTATTAGCTTACACTAAGGAGATGATCTGGAGCGGCGGTCTTGAGCGATTTTAAGAGTCAAATTATTGAATATATATATTTATTTGCCTATTTAAAGATAAATCTGTCAGTATGCAGATTCTACAGTCGAATTATTTAAATGTTCTTTTTTTGTTATTTACGTACCAACATTAGGCAATCATTCACTTATTCAAATCTAATGCACTGATTACTAAGGCTTCCAATGAGAGATTTTCTGATGATAAGCAACTTAAATATATTTAAACCAACTTAACTTGGTTGGTTAAGCTGCTGGCTAAGCCTTTCAGTTGTTAAGCGGCCAAGTTTATGTAGATAAAACAAGCTAAAGCGATTGTGGCTATGAATTGTTGTGGGCATTGAAGCTTCTCCCGATTCGCCCAATCGAACAAATGTGAAGATCAAAAACCATTCGGGCCATAATAAACACCTAGCTGTATCAATGAGCCACTGGCTCACAGAGGACTTCCTGCAGACCCCCCACCGATCGCAATATGAGACCCAAGTATCTTCACATAACGCTAGGTATTCTTGTGTAACCGAATAGAAATTTATGACCTAATTTTCCAATCGAAACGAGACTTGCGGTGCGGCGAACCCCGAAGTTATGCAAATATTTTTATGGCCCAAAAGCGTTACAGTGTTCGTTTGGGCCAATAAAATGTCCGATATGTATATGGCTATGGCTATGGCTGGTCCCAAGAAGTATCGCATTACCAGCAGGGGAATTTATGATATTGATACTTGCATTCGCCGACCTTTTGAACTCTTTGTGGTGGTTGCTCTCGGTTTCTGTCTCCAGCTGAAAGCATAATTGATTAGGCTTTGTGGGCTGCTTGCTTTTTGGCCAAATATATGTATGTATGTGCGTGCTTGTTACACATTTGCCGCAATTAAAATTAAATGTTCAGCGGGATGATTTATCATTGATATTTCAATGGAATTCGCTATTATAAGTGAAAGGCAATTATTGTAATGAGCATAAATCATCGAGTTTCATTGTTGTCCTCTTTGTTTCTCCCCCAATTCCAGATGTACACCTGCCAGGCGAGCAATGGCCACGTGGTTCCAGCGCTGACCAAGAAGGTTATCCTCGACATGAATCGTAAGTGTCCTTTTCGAAAGGCTTTTAATAGAATGCATGGCCGCAGTGGTGTCCACATTTTGTATAATTTTTGCGGCCACCCAGCAGGGGCAGGCAGTTCAAGGTCAGCTTTCAGGGATTTTGGGGCCATTGTTTGTGTTTTAGCCGCTGGGCGTGACATTTTCATGGAAATTAATGTAATTAAAGTTTTGTCATTCCGCCGCAAGGACGCCCGACCACTCGGCATATATTCATCCACATCCATGCATTTATGGTTATGCGGGCGGATTCAGATGGTTTTCAGGTGGCTTCCAGGTGGTTCGGCGCGCTATGCTAATCGCATTGTGGCTCCCTCGGGTGGGACATCCAGTGATGGGCATAATAAAATGTGTCATAAATAATGAACATTTCCATAAAGGTTGGTTATAGATGGGCAGGAAATTAAGCGGCATATCCTTGGCACTGCGAAATGTGCGCGATGTCCTTGTGTGGCAATAACTCAATTCCGCCATGTTAATCAGAAGAGACTACGCAGTATTTTAAATTAGCCCAGTGACTGTGCTAGTTTCGTTAGAACAGGCTTTTAAATATTTTATTAATTAAAGTTCATACTGTGTAATAATTTAGTTATGTCATTTATTAATGGGAACTAGCATGGTTTTCTAGCTCAATAGTTTGTTTATATACATACATACAATTGGTGTAATTATTCAAATTATTATTTTGTACTTTCCTGCAGTTCCCCCACTTAGTTTGCTTTTGCAAGGCCTTAACCATGCCGTAATTGCTGGAACCCGATCCCACGTTACTTGCACGGCCATTGGCGCTCGTCCTCCGCCGGAAATAATCTGGTCTAAGGCGGGACAGATTGTGCGGGGAGCCACCTCCTCGGTAAGTTGCCACTCAATGGGGAATGTAGGGGCAAACTTAGCTAAATATCTTCCAAATCCCACAGACGTCGTCCGATGGGAACACAACCATATCGGAACTGATGCTGATTCCCGTTCCCGAGGATAATGAACGCCAGGTGGTCTGTTCCATTTCGCTGAATGCGGGGATTACCTCCCAGCAGCTGCATGAGGGCCACACCACTGTGATGACTACTCTGGGCAATGGACACACCGGACTCTATCTGAAGGATTCCAGGGTGCTCAATGTGACGCGTAAGTGTGCCCCAATGCGGTAGCTGTAAACCGAAATTGAATGCGACTGTTATACAGATGCACCCATTGTCAACCTTAACCTGGGCGCTCCTCTCGATCCGGATAATCTGCTCAAGGGCACCGATGTCTACTTGGAGTGCGATGTGAAGGCGAATCCCGCGATTACACGTGTGGAGTGGTACCACAGTGTGAGTTCCATTTGTTACTTAGTTTGTTATTTCATCAGGGTCTCGGCCTTTGAGTTTTCATTAAATTACATATCGCACGAGAAGCAGTAATTGAAAAACATTTGTTATCTCCTCCCAGGATAAGCAATTGCATTCCTCCCGCGGCATCATCATCTCCAACCAGACCCTCGTCCTCCAGGGCATTTCCAAGTCCTCGCACGGCCAGTACTTCTGTCGGGCCTCAAATCTCCAGGGCAGTGTGTCCAGCAATGAGGTGTACTTGGATGTGAAATGTAAGTACTCCACCACTGCAACTTTTCCAAGCTCCTTACACAGCAAGAAATTATGAAGAAGTTAGACGTCTCATCCCAATTTATGCTATATTCTTCGTTTATAATTGCTATTATGAACTTATCGAATTTTCCTCTAAAAAATATATATTCAGTAAATATTATGTTAACACCCCCTTGCTTTTCCCTGTGCACTTGTTCCCGTCCAGATCCACCCGTTTGCAAGTCGGAATCGACGATTATACGTGCCGCGCTCAAGCAGACAATCAACATCACCTGCGAGGTGGACGCGAATCCAGTCGATAATCTAAATTACAAGTGGCACTTCAACAACTCGCTGGAGAGCCTCATCGAGCTGCCCCAACTGGGCCAGGGGGCTCCGGTGATGCTGGCCTCCGGATCGGACCAGAGCGGATATTATCAGCGGAGCAAGCGGAAGCACTCGCACGGAATGCAGCAACGCCTGCTCCACGGCAGGCATGGCCGCATGGCGGCGGTGAGGTTCGAGGATGAGGACGAGGACGGCTACGGCGAGTTCGAGGAGTATGGCGACGAGGTGGGCCAGCCCTTCACCCAGATGGTCTACTCGAACATGGTGCACAAGAACCACGTTGAGAGCAGCAAGCAGCAGCAGCGGAAGCAGCTGTCCCCTCAGCAGCAGCAGCAGCAGCAGCAGATGGCATCCGGCGGCTCGTCCGGAGACAGCCACACCCCCTCCGGCGGAGTCATCCTGGAGCGCAAGCGACTGGTGGCCCTGCACAAGCAGCACCACCGAGGCGGCGTGGCCACGCCCCCGACCACCACCGCCGCGCCCCCGCTGAACAACGTGTATAGCTACCACGTAGAGAGCTACGAGAGCTTCGGCGCCATTTCCTGCGTGGCCAGCAGTCCGATGGGCCACAGTGCGCCCTGTTGGTATCACATCCAGCCGGCAGGTGAGTGTCCAAGTCGAGTCGAGCGCTGAAAAATGCATGGGGCGGAGTCCGGAAATCAGATAGCAGGGGCTTGCTGAGGATACCCTTGTTGGGGGTATCTTGCTCGGGGAGTTGGGATTGCATTGTGGTCTATTCTCTTAATGGTCTATGAGTAAACTAAGGAAAGAAAAGACTACAAAGTATTCATTCAAAGTAAATTCCATAATATTATGGATGGGCCTGGTCTCAATCCATGCGAAAGTGTTGCGAAAAAAATTAATTAATTGTAGATCGAGGCGGCGGACAAGAGCGAACGGTCAACATGTTGACCCGATCCGACTGTTGGCCTGGCCAGTAGATAAGTGTGGCACGCAGCACGTACGGAAAGCGGCGAGTGAATCGCAGCACGTTATTTACATTTGACCGGATGGGAGGGGGGAAGGTGGTCGGGCAGATCCTGGGGGCCAAAGGATACGTACCATACCATCAGCATCCTCCTGTCCGTCCGGCCATTCCCCGATTTGGACCGTGACAGCCATAAAAGCCATGTTTACCGACGCCATCTGCATGTTTGCTGCGCTCATGTTGCCGCTGCCACTGTTGCAACTACTGCAATCTGTGTGCTGCGGCCCGATAATCTGATAATCAAATGCAATAAATTGCCAGGGCACATCATTTATTTATAAAACCTCCGCCGACCATGGCACAAAAATAAGCGGCGATTTCGGTTCGTGGAAAACAACTTGAAAGGCCATCTGCTAGAGTGTCCTGGACAGGGCAACTGAAATTGGGCCAGGAAGCCATCAACAGGCATTCAGGTGGGCAGTGAAATCAAGCGTGAGTGGAGGGATGCAGTGGGGATTTTCAAATGTACAGGGGTAATTTAACTTAAAATAAATATTGCATGAAGGAAAGGTAGAGTTGCGGGTTTAGTTGTATGGAATCCTTAATTATATGAACTATTATCAAAGTATTTTGAGGAACAGACTTCGGTTTTCCCATTGGGTAAATAACATTCTTAATTTACATAAAAATTATCTATATTTTCATACCAGACCTTCCCGAACCCGTGAAGAACTGCACGGCCTACAATGCCACGGCCAATTCGCTGCAGATTCAGTGCATTCCCGGCTACGATGGCGGCATTCCGCAACACTTTCACGCCCAGATCTACGATGAACTGAACCGACAAATCCTTTACAATGCCTCGTACAAGTACTCGGAGTTCACGGTGAAGCGCCTGCCCAGCGACTCCGTGTTTGTCATCCGGATAACGGCGGTGAATGCCCAGGGAGCCAGCAAGGTGGCATATCGTCTGCGGGGACGCACGCTTTCGGCTCCTCTGCTGCGGACAGGTGAGTTCAAGTGCTACAGTGAAATGTCACTTCTAGCCATAATTTATGGGCCAATTAAATGCCACACATGATGAGCTTATTTCGGAAATAATCTAGCATTTTAACAAATTTATTGAATTGCAATGATTTCGTATTTGAACTCTTAAATGTTTTAATCCAACACGAAATGTTCGGAATGCCAAAATGTAATTTATGAACCACCTTTGCCACTTAAAATTGGCCCAATTCGATTGGCGAACGAGGGCAATACCCTCGAAAACGGGTTCATTGTGCCCCGACTTTGTGCGCGCCTACTCGTTCAGTTTTTCACGATTTTCCCGCATTTTCGCATTTTGACATTTTCCGCAGCCTCATCGACGGCGGTGCTGGTGCAACTGACACCCCTGCTGGGCGCCCTGGTCGGCGTGATTGCCACACTCATTCTGGTGGCCATTTGCGTGGTGATCGTTATCAAATTCCGGAGCAAGCGGGGCGGCAGGCGGCACGGATCGGGCGCGGATGCCACCACCACGGAGGCGGACAAGGGCAGTGCGGAGCCGCTGTCTCGCAACATGGGCAGCCACTCCAGCCTCGAGGACAAAAATCCGGACGTGGTGCCCCAGGAGGCCAACAGCGAGGACGAGTTTCACCAGGAGGAGAAGGCCTTCGACCGATTGAATATGGAATCACAGCGGATTTTATACACCCCGCCGACGCGGATTAACACCGCCTCTCCGCCGCCGCCCTCGCTGTCGCCCACCTTTGGCAAGCAGGTGATTACACAAACATTTCCTCTGATTTCTGATTTCCCACACATTTCCCACATATTGAGCTCATTGTGAATGGTTTACCAACCACCAGGTGAAGGGGAAACGCTGAGTGTTGCAGACTTTTTGGCTGTCGTTTTAAAAAAGAGACTTTAAATTCGTTCGATTAAAAGTGTGTTTGACGGGGGCCATGGAATGAACTGAGGATTTAAAGCATTCTTTGGATTTATAGCAATCTCGAATCTCTTCCTGTTCTTTCCATTTTCCCGCCAATTAGCCAAAAACCGTAAAAAATTAGACAAATTAGTTTCGTTGTTTTCCGCACCAACAACAAGTCAAACTTTTCCTGTGTTTTCACGTCCAGCAACGTTTTGCTTACAATTATATCATTGTTTTATCATTGTTGTTTTATCCTTTTTCTGAGGAGCGTAACATCATATTTTGATGAGCGAATGCCAGTCGTCGCCAGCAAAAGTTCAAAAATGTTTAGCTTTTTGTTTAGCTCGGCTTTTTGTGAATTTCCGTTAGGCAGTCCTGTCCTGTCCCTCCGAGTTGAGAGTTCCTAACAAGCTCATTAGAAGTTCTTGGTGTTTGTGTGGGTCAGTTTGGGAACTTTTCGATTAGAAATTGTTTTGTCAGCTCTCGTCATAAATGGAGGTTCGAAAACGTTGGGTCAAGTCCTCCCAAAAGTTTGCGGGTCACAAAAGGGAACTAGTTAGAGCCTGAGCAAAAATCAAATTAGTTAAATATTTCGAATGGGAAAAGTAATTACACTTCAGTTTTCGATTATAATTTTGATAAATAAAACAGCATTAAATTTTAACCAGTGCATTGAAATTAACTTCAAACTTTTCCCAACCTTTTCTTCCGCAGTACGGTGAACTGTCGCTAACCACGAATCCTGCCTTCAGCCTGTACAACACGCCCCAGCGCGCTCCTGCCGTTCAGCGACCCGTTTACACCGCCCCGCCGCCCCTTCTGTCCACAAGGACGCCCCCGAATATCTACACCCGCATCCCGGGTCGCGGGGGCGGTGGAGGCGGAGCAACGGTCACGGCGGCTGGAGCCGGCGGCTACCACTTGCCAGCGTACGAGACCCGCACTTCGCCCACCTCTCCGTATGGATCCACCACCACGTGCACGATGCCCCTGCTGGGCGGCCAGTCCAATGGCTCGCTGCAGAGCGGCGGAGTGGGCGGCGTGGGTGGCCTGGTGGGCGGTGGGGCATGCAACACGCTGCCCCACCCGGGAAGCCTGCATGTGGGCGGCATTTCGGCGGCCCTGACCAGCTCGGTGACCAGCGGAAACATCACCATCGGAGCGGCCCAGTCGCTGCTGACGTCGCCGCGCTCACAGACGGCCACGTACAGCACCACTTTGGGTGGAGTGCAGTCGCCACTCCTGATGGGCGGCGGCGGGAACTACGAGACGGTGAGCTCCTGAGAGTTAGCCAAAGAGGACATCAAGTGTCAGATCGTGTGCATTGGGGGGAGCAGCACGTGCACCACCAGCACCTTGGGCGCCGAGCGCACCACCATTGTCTAAGGATGATCGCGGTGGTAACTGAATCCCAAAATCTGTATTATAGTAGTTAAGCTGCATTGAAAACTCGACAAGACTTCCACACAAAAGGAGCAGCGGAGCAGATGGAAATTAGGTTTAAGGATTCATAATTGTAGATGTAGCCTTTACGTACGTTTACTGGATTTAGCACTGCTTTCGAACCCGACTAACGTGTAAAGTGTGAGTGGAAGCCACAAGGAGAAGCATTTATTTGACTTAACTACTGTACTGTACAACTCAATTCTGTCTTTTGTGCGCAAACAAAACGTAACATAATATAATAATAACAACTAAAGAGTGGAATACTTCAGTGAACACAATGAGCTATGCTTGTGAAATTAACGAGAAATTAGTTTAGACTCCAAAACTAAGAGATTTACTGAATCGCAACTAGTTAAGCTATAGATGTGTATATATGTAACTTAAATTAGGATCAGGTCAGCTAATACATAAACTAGTTTACGACTTAGCCACTTAATGTAGCCTAAACTAAATTGAACTTAGTTAGTCACATTGCGAATCTACGAAAAGACTATCCCCCTGATCATATATATGATAAATAACAGAATTTAATGGCATATCTCTATATCGAAATAATACATATAGCACAACTCAGCAGCAGCAGCAGTCCACAAGGAATCTGAAATAGGCGCAAACTATATAGTTTAAAAAATAAAGGGTATATCGAAACGAAACGAAACGATACGATACGATACAATACGATGTGGTGTGGATTGAAATGGATTATATAGTACTTGTATATGGGCATCGAATCATATTTTGTTAAGTGTGGTATGAAATTTTATAAGCATCTGTTGTCGAGAACTTTATCAAATCTATATAGTACGAATATATAAATGATCTGTATGTATCCATGATTAAGCTGCGCGCAATGAAAGTAAAAACAAAAGTTCAATGTGTCTCCTCCGCCAACCACCTACCTGCCCAAAGAAAAGCCCTTTTCCAATTCAAAATAGTCGCTCTAAGGTCAAACTAAAAGTTTTCCCATTTACTGATTCTTTCCACGATCACAATCACACCCCTCCTCCCACCATGAGAAAAACCAACATCGAAAGTGCTTCTTCAATGACAAAATCAAATTGAATTGTGACTCGAATTATAAATTGGACAAACGAATACTTAAGAATGAAATTTAATTTAATTTTAGAAGCTAAGAACTTTCGACTCTACAAATATAAAGTTAGGCAATAATATATTTTCTTAATTAACCCTTGTTTTTTAAGCGAATTGAATATTTATTTTCCGAGTTCCGAGCGAGCATCATTCAGTTTCATTTAGTTCTCTTCGATGTAAAGCAAATGATCACTTAATATTGCAAATGATGAAAAACAAGTGAAAATAAGTGAGCAACAAATAAAGAACAAAATGTGTATTAAAACTGCAGCTTTTGTGCTTAATTCAAACGAGGGAATAAAAAAGTGGTAAGCACCGACTTTCCTTTCCCCTACAGTGAACTCGGACAGCTCGTTACCTCTGATTTATTTGGAAATATTTTTCATAATTTGCGTACAGACACCCGTAACAAGCCCATTTCACCACAGGACATGAGTCGTGTACGCATATTTGTCCTTTTGGCAGGACACGCAATACACTTTTGGAATTAATTAACGCTACCCCAGACGTAGTCGCAAAAACCACTCAACCACCCAAAAAGGCGCACTCATACAAAGCAACCACATATGGGTGGTGGAGAGTGGTGCAGGATGGATGGATGGACGAATGGATGGATGGCAGGACGGAGGGTTATGGGTGCTTGTTTGTTTGTCCACATCCTGCGGCGAATCTTGTCACAGACTAATTTCGTGTCTCAGCTCATAAATTGATATTAATGAGCCGCCGCCGACCCATCCACGAATCATTTTTCGCGTTTGCCTAACGAATATTTAACTTTCGGTTGAACTCAGTTCGAGCTCGGTTTGGTTTGGTTTCATTCGTTATGGTTGTTCGGTTCGTTAGATTCCCTGACAGTTACAAAGTGCCAGTCAAGTAGATGCGTAATTCGAGCAGGACACCAATGTCCTGCGGCTCATTCGACAAGAGTTGACATTCAAATGAACATGTGTGCTGCTCTTGGATGGGGAGTACACTTCCACTCAGCTCCCCCGGGAGAAACTGACGTATTTCGTGTGTTAGCAAATTGAATGGAAAACAGGAATACTCGGTCAAATATAACGAAAATGTAAATTCATTAACAGCATTGGGCTAAAAATCATATATGATGGAGGTAAGGTTGGTTTATTTAAGTAAGTTAATATTAATATTAACTTTTAATATAAAAGTAAGTTAATATTATTAATTAATATTAATCCTATATATTAATATAGGAACATAGGTAGATAAATGAAAGATGCATTCCTATTCTGAGTTATCATCATCCGTATCAATGAATTCCTTAGACTTTGGCTTTTTTAAAGGCTCGATATCCTCCTGTTCCTTGCCAGCAGCTCGTTTGCGGGTCTTCTTCTTTGGGGGTCCACTCTTCTTGGCCTTCCCGTCTCCATTCTCCTGATTTTTCTTGGCACGCCCATTTCCCGCAGACTTTTTTGGCACGTCAGGCGCCAAAGGGGCGCTAATGATCTTTCTAGTGCGTTCCAGGACCTCCTTGCGTTGGATCTTCAGATTCTCCCGACGGACTCGCTCCTCCTCCTCCCGCTGCAGCTCCTGCTGACGCTGGTGCTCAATGTGGTCACGGTATCGCTGCTTTTGCAGCTGAACGCGGTCCTCTTCCATGGCATGCGATTCGCTGGCTTGTCTTTTTTTAGCAATCAGCTCGGTCATTAAATTTTGACAGTCTTCGGCATACTTTGCAGATACACGCACCGAGATTTTGGGATGATTTAGATTTATATGGCAAAATAACCTGCAGATAGGACATTTCTATTAGTACCGATTAAAATGGATGAATTTGCTCCCAAGCTTACTTGAATGCCACCTTAAGCAACCCATCGAGGCCCATGAGTTCATCCAATTGGGGCCGTGGAAGAGCCAATGCTTGTTCTGTCTCTTTCTTAATCGCCAGGCCCAGATTAAAGATCACAAATGGATCGTGGGGTACCAAGTGGCGCACCTTGAGCAGCCACATCTTGGCCTTTCGGGCATCACCGTTGTCATACAAAGCTTTGGCCAAGCAGTGCATAACGTCCACACGGTTTTTGGGAAGATGGTCCTTCAGGCATCGTTCGTAGGTCTGAATGGCCAACCTGTATTGGCCACTTACGAGCGCTATGTGAGCCGAGTTTATTATGGCGGGAATACACTTATTCCCACACTCGATAATTTGCTTAAAAATGGCACCGCCAGCTGAGAGGTTATTACAGCTGCTCAAAACAGCGCCAATGCCATTGGCTGCCCACAGGTTCTTTGGATTGCAATCGAGGATCTGAAATGTGTTATAACGATGTGTTTTATCGAACAATATATCACTTTAATGTATCTTATCTTACCTTGCCAAAGCACTGAAGGGCCTTCTCTTGCTGTTTACGGGCAGCTCTGAAATTTCCTTCAGCAATCCAATTCTGCAATTTTTCAAGACAAAAATTGCCCATCGCCATGCTAACATAGGTGTTCGTAAATTTAGATTGTCTGGCAAGGATCATGTTGTAGTTGAAGGTAGCAAACTTGTCCAGGCTGAGACCTTTGAAGCAATCGCCCATATAGGTTCTAAAGTTTTGACGAGCCAAGACAATGAAATACATTAGTTGAAAAAAATATACAAAATAAATTTGAGTTTAAGACACACACACACACCTGGCTGTCATATTTAAGTTGTCCTCAACTAGGATATCCTTCAAATGCTCAATGGCTTGGGTGTGATTATTCTTCTGGATCGCCATTACCCCCAATCTCAAATAGCAGTCATGGTAGCTCGAGTACTCTTTGGTAATGGATTTATAGTTCTCCGCAGCCAGGGTGAACATATGGAGTTCTTCCAGAACTAGCCCGCGATTATATTGCAATGAGAGCAGATTAGTCGTCTTGTTATCGCTATTCATTACTCTACATTTGGAAAGGGCATCGTCAAGGGTATTGAGTGCCTTCTCTGGCATTTTGGCCATCAGCTGACTGCTGGCCAAGTTATTGAGCCACTCAATCGGTATCTGATGTCCCTGGCTCAAGTAAATGTCTATTGCCTTCTGGTAGGCATTGACGCCATGGGCCCAAAGCCGCTTTTGCTCATAGGCAAATGCCAGGTTCAACCAGCTATTGGTGTTTTGATGATAGGATGCGCTTTCCACCACCTTGACAAGCATCTCAATGGCCTTATCGATTTTTTCTGGGCATTTATACTCAAGGTATATTTTGGCCAAAAGATCCATTACCACGGGCTCATCGGGTTCGGACGTGAGAAACGATTCCAAAAACGCCTTGGATCTGTTGAGTTCTCCTTCATGCAGATACATTTGGGCAACTCCCACCAGGGGCAGGATATATCCATCAGGCGCGGATTTTGCTGAAAGCAAGTAGTATTTCTTGGCCGACTCGAATTGACCGGTTGCATGGTAACTCTTGGCTATCTGGAAGTAGTTCCGCGACTCTATATGTTTGTTGGCGGTGAACTTAATGGCATTTCCCGCAAAACTCCATACCAGTTTATGGTTCCCATCCGCGTAGTACATGCCAGCGAGAATACTCAGCAAATCTGGATTCTTATTGTTTTCCTTATAGGCTGCTGTCAGCAGCATTTTTCCATCCTGATAGGACTGCTCATCGTTGTGCTCGAACTTTACTAATGCCAAGGCAAGGGCGGCGTTCAGACATTGACCGTTGTGCTCCAAAGCTATTTGGAACGACAATTGAGCCTTTTCCAGTTCACCCATCTTCCAGAAGCAGTGTCCAATGCCTACCCAAACGTCTGCCATTCCTTGGGGTTGGATCAGCAGGACGCTCTTGAAGTAGCCCAAAGCTCCAATATAATCCTGGCGATTATAGGCCAAGCACGCACGTCCTATTAGTGCCAGAATATTTTTGGGATGATTCCGGAGCACGCTGATTAACAGAGCGTCAGCATCCTGGGCTCTGCTGGATGAGAGCATCCAGAGAAAGCCTTTAGTCACCTGAAGGTGAGGATCATGCTGTTGGCGAAGGCTGTCCAACTGGTCAAAGCAATTAATGGCCATGGCCTGAAAAGCCGGTCGAGATTTGATGATCTTAAAGGCATGGTTGCTAAGATAGGTGGCCAGCAGGGCGTAGGCCTTGTACAGTTCTCGATCGTAGGTGCTGTACGTTGTCATGCAGCTTGCAATGCCTTTCTCAATGATCGCTTTAAAATCGGCACCTTTACCAATTGCGTAGAACTCCATCTAATGAAATGCATACATGGGGAATATCAAATATCAGTAAATACATGTCATTTTTAATTAGCTAAGAACTGAAGAACTCACAGCTTCCTCAATGTAAGTACTCAGCATCTTCTCCATTTTGCACCAGTAATTGATTTTACTTGAATGTAACACTTGGTTTGCAATTAATCACGAATCTTTATGCCTTCAGTCAATGACAACCTACGTCAAACGACAAATGGGTTGCTTTGATAAATATAGTTGTCACATATTTCGATAAAAGTGTTGGTTAAGATTGTCACCCCTGTTTCAGTTCCTATATAACCTTACATTAATATACTAACATAATTTATACCTAAGTATAAGGGTAAATGGGAGTATGAATGAAGTAAGTACTATCTTTAAAACCCCTTTCTGCCGTGGTATCAACGCTTTATTAATTGCTCTATGCAATGTCAATGCCAGGGCTACAATTGAAAATCACTTCGATGACGTAAATTACAATGATTGCCATCCACTTACGCTTTCAATTTGAGCGTGATTATTTCATGATTCCGCCGCGAATCGAGTTTGTTCGACGCGATTATCGAAGCTTTTCCCCTCCATTTTTTTGCTTGTCACCAAAACTGACCCAAAACGCGCGGGCTAACAATCAAGCTCTCATTACTGTCAGCCAGTCAGTGAGTCAGATTGCCAGATTGTCAGATTGCCAGATTGTCAGATTGTCAGTCCCACCTCCTTCTGTTTGGGCCAATTGTTGTCGTAGTGTAAAAATAAACAAACATTCCGTCGAACAATGCCAATATCCATTCGATATGGTTCGCCCGGATTAGCTACCAAGTTCACATCCGCATGTTGTGGGCAACTTGTTCTTAAGATCTGGGTCTCTTGGGGTATAAAAACCTTGATTCCACTGGAGAACAGCATCAGTCAACGCACCATCAGTCTTTGAGATCGTTCGTCGCACGCAAACCCAAAACTCAACAAATCAAAATGAAAGTAAGTGGAGTTAGCTTTGGGTATCTGAGGAATATCCTTCAATTGGACTCCTTGCACACCCTTTGATCCTGCACAGCCCTATTAATCCATACTATCATCTGCAGTTCCTCGTCTGCTTGGCTCTCTTCATCGCCGCCGCCCAGGCTCATGTTGTGGCACCCGCTGTGGCCACTTACTCCGCTGTTCCGGCCCTGACCTACGCCGCCGCCGCTCCTGTGACCACCTACTCGGCCGCCATTCCCCGCGCATACTCCGCCTACGCCGCCCCCTCCGTTTACGCCGCTCCATCCGTCTATGCCGCCCCCTCCGTCTACTCCTCATCCTATGTGGCCGCGCCCTCCGTGTATTCCGCCTACGCTGCCCCCGCCGTCGTCTCCACTCTGCTCAAGAAGTAAACTGCTCCGATCGATCCAATGATATGCCACCCACTTTGTCAATGATTTTGAACCATAATAAATAAAAAAATTTGATTTCAAGCAAGCATTGAAAATGACTCGTATATCTATTGTATATATAGGGTAATATATAAGGTAATGGCACAAGATTCAGTCAGCATTCACCAATTAAACACAGATGTCCTTTGAGCTAGTGCTTCTGGCACTGGCACTGGCACACACCTGAAAGCCCCAAAGTGTTTAAGGTTAATTCGTTGGCATACATATTTTATTTAAACTTGGTGGCGGCTGGCCCAGTTAGCAGCCTGGCATGTGGTTCATGTTATGGCATCCGCCCGCCCGTTAATGTTATGCAAATGAATTACGAGTCGACTCGACTAGGATTGTGCCATGTTCAGGCACGTGGCTAAAACACACACACACACACACACAAGGGAACTCACGTATAATTCCTACTGGGGCGGCCCAAAAACAGGGCCACCAGCAGGACCTTGGTGGCCCAAGGAATCCTGGAGCTGAGCAGTCGTATTATAAGCGCCGCAGCTAATTTATTGATTGCCCCGTAATGCACTTATGCGCTGGAGGAATCCTTCTTTTTTTTTGGCAGGCGAGACAGTTTCAGGCTCCCCCGTTTTCGATACACTTCCGGCAGACGATTATGCAGAACAACAAAAGTTTTCCCCGCTACATTTCCGGGGAAAAAGTTTAGCTCTAGCCTAAATCACTTAGAGCCCAGTCGGAAAACAAGTGTTGGCATGTCGAAAAATCAGAAGCCTCTCTCTCTTGCCCTGTTTTGTGTGTGGGTGGGAAAAGTTTCGAAAGTTTTTGGCACGAGAGCAACAAGCGGCAGTCAAAAGTTGCGAAATCTAGATACCAATTCATCTGCGGACTGTGTATCGAAGTCCTTGACTTTCAGCTGAAAGTTTTAAATAATTTATCAACAATTTACAACGTTTGGCCCGGTAAATATTTAATTAACCATTTGCCAATGACATTTTGAAAAATGTACAAACACAGCATCTACCCCTGTGTGAGTGCTATCTCTCAGCGATTGACTTGGCAAATAAATTATTTAGCAGTCAACAGACAAATTAGGATTTGTTTTGTCTGTTGAGGGGAATGCGGAAGGGTTTTCTGCATTAATAATCTATGGCAAGTATTGTCGGCAATTAAGTGACCAGGGTAAACGATTATTTGTACTACTGTTGTGGAAAACAAACAAACAAACAAATTGCCTGGATTCACACGCACCTAAAAGACGACGAATTTAATCCAGGATCTTTTGTGCATTGGCACTTCAGACGTCAGGCCCTTGATTGTCTCTGTGTTTTCCTTTTTTTCGCATTTTATTTTAGACAAGGACGTGACAATCCTGGCACAAGTCGCCATTGTCAATGGCATTTCCAGCGCAGGGAACAAAGGGAAACCAGAAGCGCTTTCCCCGGCCAGATTCTCTCATTTTCCTGCCACTTGAGACGCAGCCAAATGCCCCAGGACGTGTTTGATATGCACTCCATCCTGGCATGGGCTTAATTACAATGGGAAGGACAACAATACAACAATACCTCGAGCCCACCAAATGTATGGCAAACAACTTCCCTGCTGCGGAAGGGGGAAATGAATACCGGATTAAATCCACTTTCCAAAAGCGGCTTTCTCCTTCTCGTTCGATTCGATTTAATTTGAAGCGTCCTCTAAGATGCCGCTGAGAGCGGTAATAGAAGTGGAGAAGGATGCAACTCCACTGCATCTTCAGTTCAAAGTTGAAACGGAAATTAAAAAAAAAAATGGGATCATACGTTGATTTCAAGCCATCATTACCACCAGAAAAGTACAAAAGTACCGAATACATCCTTTTTGTGATTCTGTGGAATAAGTTAGTACTTAGAAAATATTCCTCTAAATTCTTGTAAATTTCAAACTGATAACTCTTGCATATTGTTGGCCCAGCTTTAAATATGTATGCATTACATTATAAATATCCTGTTGCTGCTACTTCAACTCCGCAGTCCTTCTGCTCAAATGAGCCTGAATTTCGTGATGAAGTCCCTGTGATGAAAACTCCTGCCTTTCCGCCCAGCTTTGCGTTTAAATTAATAAAACATTTAGCCAGCTTGAGCACACGCACACTTTCCTGTGCAAACAAACTAAAATTAACTAAAAATGTTGAGAGTGGCTGAAAGCTGCAGCAGAAACATTAAGCAAACAGCCCAAAAGTATGCTTCAACTTTGGGCATTACATAAATTCCACACCCACACACCCACATCCACGCACACAAAACCCACTACAAGTAAAGGCAACAAAAGCACATTAAGGCTTAGATAGCTTGGGCAAGGGGCGGGGAAGTCCGGAAAAGAAGCTAACAAACAACCATAACATTTATCACGAACACTTAAGTAGACGCAAAAGGGGGAAAATTCAGGAAAACCGGGGAAAGTCAGGCCAAACTGACGCGCTGGTGGGCGGTTTGTTAAATCAATTTGATAAACTGTCAATAATGAGAAATAATTTAATGCGCAGCCTCCCCCCAGTCAACCGGATGGAGTAGAGCTCGGAAAACAGATTTCCCCCGACCCATCGTCGTCATAAGCAATTATGATGAACTTGAGCTGGATTTTCCCTCACTCTCATCGGATTTTCGTCCCTTTGCTCCGCCCACTGTGTTCCCTATTAGCACTTGCTAAAGCTAAGACAAATTTTTGGTTACTTGGACAAGCGAAAGCGGAGATTTATCAAAGATATCACCGAGATGGACCAGTCAACAATAACGCAAAGTGTCAACAGAAGACAACAAAGCCGGGAAGGGGATCGAAAAACTGGGAAGGGAGGGTACTGGAGATAGCAGAGGAGCAGATGAAAATGCCAAGGAAAAGCAAACGGGCTAACAATGGCAAGAACGATAGCACCGGCGAAAAAAAGTGTGCCTAAATTGTGGTATTGGAATGGAAAACGGATATTTTAGGAACAAAGTAATACAAGCACTTTTCAATGGTATTAACAATAGCAACTCTCTTGCTATGAAAACTAAATATTTAATTACTAAAAACATTTTAACTTATATGCAGTATGCAGTATTGTTTTTTCTCAGTGCTCTCCGATTTTTGGGGCGGAGAATGGGCCTTGGAGGGCAATACAGCAGGGGGCTAAGAAATCCTCTGACGACACTGGCAATGTCTGTGCGTGCGTGGCCCGAATCCTTTTGTGCGGGCTGTTGGAAACGACCTTCATAAAACAAACACGCCGATAATGAGTGAACAGTCGTAGGTTTCCCTGGGTGGAGGAGAGCGGTCCCTGTCCCTGTCCCGAACCACATTTGGTGCCAGGCCACGGAACCACGGATCGGAGCTAGCACTTCGACCGTGACTACGTCTCCCAATTCAACGGATTCGCCGGCTTCCTTTGTGAGTGCAACTAACTGGGCGATAATCGGCATTTGATTTGGTGCCGACGAAAACTTTTCTTAAGAGTCTACCTCTAACCTAGGCCCGGGTTTCCCCCACATTTTCCGCATTTTCTCTCCCATTTGCGACAGCTGATTGTGAAGCCAACTCCAGCTCGGCTTTGGCCAGAGTTATGTGATAAAGGCTCTGCCGAGGCCTCCGGCAAATCGATTTCGGTCTGGCGAAATCTTAAGGCCGAGAATTCAGGAAGAGACAGCCAGCCTTTGCCTTTGAACGGTAATGATGTGTGCCCCCGTAAATGGGTTACGGATAATTGTTGCGGTTTTCGTTTTCGGTTTGTAGTCGATGGTTTAAATGAGCACGGCTTACCGAAAAAGGCCTCCTGAACTTTGATCCGTTGGGGTTGAGAGATTCGTCTTTATGCAATTTCACTTTTCAAACAAGTTTTCACACTGACAGTCGTGATGGATATTGACTAGCCTACTCTGTGAAACACTCATCGAGAAATTTGATTTAAAGAGTTCCAAAGTATCTTCTACCTGTGCCTTTTGCGCCTTTGCTCAGCTTTAATCTAATAATGTTTCAGCATTTTCGAGATTCCTTTTAGACATTACCTTTGTTGAACTCTTTTCTCTGTGCCCGAGCAGCATTAAGCCAGTTAAGGAGCGGAAGTCATGTTGGCTCCGGCCTGCCACGCCCGCCAACGCCCGTCTGCCGGAACGCCCACCGTTTTCCACCCACCTGCTAAATTTGCATAAAAGATGCTTTTCACTTTTCCAGCCAAAGAAATGAAAACTCGGGCTGCAAATATCTCAGGACGGCTGGCTCCGCTTTTTGTTGCCTGGTTCAGTTGCCTGGCAGCCGAGGGAAATAAAATATTTTTTGGCAAAGGAGAGCTAAGCGGCCAGAAGCGCAAAGGGAGACACGCGAATGGAGAAGGGAAATAGCAACACATGGAATTTTCCGTTTTTGTAGGGTTTCATTTTTTTTTTGTTTCTCTGTTGTCGTGTGGAATTAACTTAGCGGAAACGGAAATGGAAAATGGAAATGAAAGCTGCTGCACAGAGGCATATGGCCAGTGTCAAGGACCAAGAATGATGGCCGACAGTTGTGTTGTTGTCCTGTTGTTCTGTCCCTATATCCTTCGTTCTCTGATATGAGTTTCCTTGCATTTCCCGGCTAATCTTCCACCGATAGCAGCGTGCTCTGCTGCGCCTCGGATGCCTCTGGGTTTCGCCTGGAATGGGGCCTCAAGATTTGCCAGTAATTGCAGCAGTAAATGAGGAGCGCTGACCGGGAAAATGGGTTTTCATTTGGAAATACACCGCGTTTTTATTGTATCTCTCACTTAAGCAGCTGAGCATCACCCAAGTCAAGGTGGCCACCACCATCATCAGATTGTTATGAGCTTGTTCTTCCTGGGTCGCTAAACGGGAATCACTTATCACTTATGCAGCTTGGTTTTTAGAGTTTATGTCCGTACCTCCTGGCGCTGTAAAGTTCTCACTGCCGGTCATTGTCTATAAAAACTTTACTGTTCCGTTGAATAGTTATTCCAGCACTGGCTCCCATTCACTTTATTTCACTGTTCCAACCAGCTCAACTGGGTACTCCGAAACAGCTGTTTTGATATCTATATCCAGGCATTTATGTGGCTTTATCGCTAAGTGAATTGGTCATAGAAACCCAGACAGCAACTCGGCCAGTTTCGCCTGTCATGAATATGCAATTCCATTCAAGTAAGCCCAGTTAATTCCCTGCAAGTGATTAGTTCTTGGAATATTGATATTGCATGGTATACAGAAAATTCTTCAATTTAAGGCGTACATATTTTTACATATACGCGTTAGGTGTGCGGACTTGCAATCCACAGCTCGATTTCACTTTCAATTGCATGTGGCGATATAATTTCATTGAGACATCTATTTATAGTGGCTCTTACCTCACTCACCTGGCCCCGCCCACATCGCTGCCGCCCCTCGGTTCGGCAATTGTTACTGTTATTGGAGGCGTTGCTGTTTATCATTTGCCGCATTGCATGACTTTAGCTAGTATATCAATATCTGGAAATCACCTTACCCCGTTGCCTGAACCTCGAAACCCATTCCAAATATTTGGATGCCATCGACACGTCAAACTAAAGAAAAGCGCCAGAGCGACTAATAAAAGCCAAACTTGCATTTATGGCCAAAACAAACAGATATTATTGACAAAATTATTGCCGGCGCCCAAACAAAATGGAAAGCGTATAAAATGCTGTGTTGCACACTTCGTGACTTTTTTAAGGGTTGCAAGGCGACAGGCTTTGGGACAAATCAACTGCAGTCCTTGCCTTGAATTCCCATGCAATCGATTTTGGGCAAAAAATGCCACTTGCCATATGAGATGCGCATCTGTGCAATCCCCAATATGTTTTTTGGCCATCCGTTGACATGACAGCAATATCCGCCGGATGCGACATTTGGTTTCCTGTTGCGGTGTATATCTATGTACATATATATAAATAGGTGTCCTAGGGGAAGATATAACTACGCCAATTTGAAGTACGTACACCAAACTCCAAGTATAGGTAGGCAATGTAGATGAAAGAAGTTCAGTGAAAGATGATTCTTTTTATAAGCCAATAGTCCAACTAAAACCCTATTTACCATACATTATATTCAAAAGTGTAGTAAGTCGTCCAGTAGGTTATTACACATTAGAGGAAATGTGTGTCACTCCTTTCAGCGAGAAAGTGAAGAGCGCTGAGAACATGATGTCAAAGGCTCATTTCACTTATTATTAGCAATTTGGTAATTGTAATTCAGGAATGTGCTCCCTTGGGAATTCGTCCTCTTCAGCTTGCCAACAAGCTCTTGGGGCAAAATAAAACGAAGCATTTCACGATGCAGAAGTCATGTCAAAGGAGGGCAGAAGTGGGTTTTCATACGATGTAAGGAAAGCCACATAAATGTTTTTCTTTCTCCAGCTCCTTCGCATTTCCCGCTCCTTCAGCAGCGTCCTTTTCCTTTTCCTTTCAATGAATGATGAATGCTGGATATCTCTCAGTCTTCGTTCCTGCGTTTTTCTTTGAGTGTGTGTGTGGAAGTCGTAATGAAATTAAATATTTAAGCTCGCAATGCCTGAATGGGCGGGGGGGAATGGAAATGCGTGGAAAAGTGGAAAAGCGGAAAAGCACTGCAAAAAGGACACAAAGCACATACATAACTTTGTGCCCTATTTTTCACAACATCCTGTGGTTTTGGCCCAACTGAATTGCATGGCTGGGGATTAGGATTTGGATTAGGGATGCGCAGCACTTCAGACTCTCCAAATGCAACTGCAACATTTGCAGCTGCCACCGCCGGATTAAGCCAACTACTGCGGCATTACGAAACGGTGCCAACGTCATCATAATCAACTTTATCCTGAACTTTTCCATTTTTCTCCACTTTTTTAAAGTCCCTCGGAACGTGCTGACACCTCGCAAAAGTTGCCAACCTTCCACCGCCGATTATTTGCTGTCAAATCAGAATTTATTTTGGCAATGCATTCGATTTGGCAATTTTCACTAGACCATGCCAAGGTGTTCTGGTCTAAAGCACGTCTGGGAAACAGTCGAAACGGTAAAAAAAAAGTTACTCTATCTCAACTTAAAAGTGTTTTATTGGAGCTATAAAAGTTTTTTAGAGATCTATCACTTGGTAATACTTTCCTTCTTTATCTCTAAGAAATCTTAACTGATTGGTATTACCCATACACAGTTTAAATTGAAAAATGATTCAATTCAAGCCAGTCGGAATCTTGCCCAAAATAAACATTCGCAAATGGAATGCTAATCCAATGAACCTTAAATTCTGTGAAATTACACGATGCCCAGTGCTACATAAATAGCCAACGCATTCAAGCGGCAATGCAACAATTTTTAATTACCATTTAGGCGCTCCAACGAGCATTACAGAAAGGCGAAAAAAATAAAAAAATAGATGGGAGAAATTGCTGGCAGCATTTTGGTCTCGACTTTTTCCGCATTTCTTCCTTTTGCCAGGCGTTTAACAGAAATGAAAAAGCAAAAAATCGAAATCGAAAGGAGGCAAATACGGCGAAAAAGGACGATGAAGAACAACAAACGCCACGGAAATTAAGTCAATGTCCTGCGGGGTCAGTTGCGTTTTGGATAAATGTAATTAACCTTTAGGATCGCGAGCATTGAGTTGGGTATCCCAACTTAAACAACGGAGACAGCTGCAGAAAATGGATAACAGATGCGAAAAGCCAGATTATTTGGTGTAAATGATGGGTTAATGTAGCTGCAGCATATTCGTGTTGGGCAAGATTTACTCGCTGAATCGGAGACATTCATCACTTTAAATAGACCACGAACCACATCATTAGGACAGTCGCCTTGCAAATTAATTACAATCGAAGCGAAAGGTGAAAAACTCGGGGGAAAGTCTGGGTGGGTGGCACGGCACACATCGAGCATCAATGGAGGGCAAACCGAGTGCCAAGAAACCCCGAAATTCGCAGGCAAAGTTCCCTGCGCTTCTGGCCAACAATGGTGCCCTTCTGTAATTACCTTCTCACACACAAACAGTGGAACACGGATTAAGACTTTCGCATACACACATAATTAACTCGATAATGAGGACAAAACCCGTAGCCACACGTACAGTCAAAGCCAGAAAACCCGTGCCCCAACCCCTTACCAATTCAAACCCAATCCCCGATCCCGCCCAAGTTGTCGCAAATGTATGTAATGGCGTGTCACAGTTGTTGTTCCTGCGGTTGGACAGGGGGCAACAGGGGGTTAACGGGAGGCGCACAGGAGGGTTAAGCATTGGTGGGGAACTCCCGTACCAACTATAAGGTTTTGTTTGCCACGATAATGACTTCCGCTTCGACAGAGCCGGGGATGACAGAACCGGAATTTGTAATTGCTCCTAAGCGTTTGCATTCTCGATCTCAATTTCCAGCGACTGCCTTTGATTTTGCCAGCCCAAAGGAAAAACTACCCCTTTTTCCCCGATTTTTCGCACATATCCAGGAATGTGCCTGTGTGTTTTTCGCTTCAAATTTATACGCATTTGACCCGAATGTCGTTGTGCCCAAGGAAAAGCAGCCCGAATGCGAAAAAAGGTGTGAAAAACTATGCAGGAAAATTGCAGAACATAAGATTGGATAGTTGGTTTGGGGAAACTACAAAGTGTTTGCTATGCTAATTCCTGGGGCTGAGAAATTATATTTAGTAGTTGCAGCAATTGTCGAAAACAGGGGAAATTGGCAAATTAGAACATTTCTGATTCATTTGAATGTGAACAACAGGTGCATAACTATTGTACATAGCTAATTCTAAATTCTGAAGCTAAAATTCTCGAAGTATCTTGATTGTATTTTGGCTAAACTTCGACACAAGCGTCTCACCCATTTAATTTCACTTAGTTTCTTTCCACTCGAAATCATAAATAATAAGCACCATCCGTTGGGAAAGCCAGGAATATTTCATGATTAAGGCCAATTGAATTACACATTTGCATAGCCCAGTTAATTCCTCTGGAGATGGCCAAGATACAGAATGGCGTGGATGGAGTGGAAACCCCTAACATTTATCGCAGTTTACATTCCAATTGCCATTTGCCAGTGGTGGCCAAAAAGGGGTGGCATACACCACCCATTTGATTGCGGTAAAATGCTAATTAACGGAGCAATGCTCCAGTTTGGGGAGAAACTTTAACCCACTGACAAATGGCTAGCAGTCTGGTCTGCGGCAAGGGATCGGGGGTCGGGGGATAAGGCGGGCTAAAGCCGCCGCTTCTTTAAAGTTTTCAGCCAACTCTTTAACGTGGCCTAAATATTAATGGGCGCATTACGTATACGCCACCGGTGGCCGCGATCCAAAGCTGGCCTGCCCAGGGAATCGCCGGTCTTAAATTCATATCAAAATATATATATTAAGTATTCTCTTGCACTGGATTCGGGGCTGCTTTGCTTTAATATTTATAGCAAAGTCCCTGGAGGACGAAATGGTTTTGTGCGCTTTCTCTCTATTTGTGAAATTTAAGCACGGAAAAGGTTCGCATATTAAATGCCACTCGTTCGGAGCAGCGAGTTATCAGTCCGTCCGCCTTTGGGGAACTGGTTGTGCGGCTCTGGCTCCATGGCTTCAAACTTGTTGGTTCCACTGGAGGATTCGGTTTTGTTTGGTAATTTGTGGAGTGCAGTTCTGCGTGGGAGTAACCAAACTGGGGGGCGATTTCAATTGGCTGCGGATGGATTTCGTAAATGGATGGGGGGCAGATAAGCTCATTCTCTTCGATAAATGCGGCATTCAGCTAACACAGTTAGCTCGAGCTCGAGTTTAAATGCTTGGGAAGGGCTCCATGTCCTCGCTGGTCAGTTAAAATAGGTATTATCATAAAGTAATTCAATACTGTGCATGCAGCCCTTTTGAAATATTCATAAAACAAAACATCACTCTCGATTATAAAATCCCCTTGAAAATCTGGAAAATACGTTTTAGGTACTAAGTTCAACTACTCCATTCAATACGTTGCACTGTTTATTTTATAGTTCGTTCAAATTGCCATTGCCAAAGTCCTTCGATGCAAATTAATTACATCCTTTACCAGGTCTCTCCGTCCTTGTCGCCCCTTCCTTTGTATGTTTGCGTATATGTGTGTGTATGTCTGCACTCGATAAAGGCATTGATCACACAGCCATCTATATAGCTCATCCGCCCCGTAAGCCCGCCCGCTTTTGCATTCGGCTCGATTGCAATTACGTCGCGTGGAAAGGGGGGGGGGGCGGTGGTGGAAAAGCAGGGGGGCTTGCATATTTCATAGTAGCTACGCATAAGTGACACTTGTCAAAACACATTTTCCACACCTCCCACCCGCTTTTCCTTTTGGCCAGAGGCAAAAAAGCATATTTCAAGTGCGGCACTTCATGTGCGTCAAACAGAATGTCGGAGCAGAGCAGCATGTGCATGCGCGAGGGAGAAAGGAGAGCAGTGCACACACACACACACACAAAGCGAACCGAACAGTGAACAGAACTGAAAAAGTGCTCAAGTCGAAAGCCCTCGAGTTGTTTTGCAACATTTGAACACGTCAAGTTTTTTAAGGTCAACATGTCGCTGGCAGGCAGGCCAGACATTAGACATCAGACATGGCTAACACGCCGCGGGTGGTGAATAGGTAGGGGAACGGGGTGGGGACGGGCGAAAAAGGGTTTAGCCAAATGTGGCGAACGGGAAATATCGGTTGGTCCAACGTGCGGGATGTCATTTGCATCGCCAGCGATTGTCAAAGGACCAGACCTTTTTTCTCATTTCCATCTTGGTGTCCTTTGGCACAAAGTTTTGAAATATGTTTAAGTAAAGTGTTCCCAAATCACCCAGTAAAGATTAATATTATTGCTGGCGTGAGGTCAGAAGTAAATTCAAATTTATTGAACATTTATTTGATGTATTTTAGAAGTAATGTGTTTCTTTTCGTACGTATCAAGCAGGAATTGCCAAGATGCTAAATACTTACTCCATGATACTAACTTTTGCAGAGCCAACCATTTTTGCTGGTTTGGTCTAAGCAAGAAAAGCGCTCCAAATCCCACATAAGAACTGCTTCCTTCATTGATATCCCCAAAAGTCCACCTACACTTTTCGGTCCAAGAAACCGTAGCAAAATGCTCTCCCAAGCTCCTTCGACCCAACGTTTATTGTTACTTAGCTTTGGGCCAGATCCAACGCTGGTCGCCAGCTCCTCGGATGGCTTGTTTACCCTTTGGATGTTCACGGCTTTATATGCGAAGACGTATGTGAAAACACATACGGGTGCGGTGTGGCATGGTGTGGTGCTGTGTGTGAGTTTCGGTCTTGTTGGAAAACACTTTTTCACAAAATTTTCTCAAAAAGAATGTTAGACAAACCGCTTTGTTGGCAACAATTTGGGTTAAAACTTAAGTGTTTTGCTTCGAGTTGATGCCCAGCCACTCCCCGCTGCCACAGCAGCCCCTTAAATTCTTTGGCATTGCAGTGCTTTTGGCCCGGCTTAAAATGAAACCCACAAGAAAAGGCGAGCGAGAAGGGCAACTAGGAAAAACCAACAAAGTCGAGGGAAACGTGGAAATGTTCTTGTGCTTTTCCCTTTCATGCATTCCAAGCCAAGAAGGAGCAGAGAATAAAGACGCACGCCACAAGGAGGAGGTAAATTGTCCTTTTAACTTCTTTCGCAGCTGCTGCTGCTCCATATAAATTTCGTTAAAATTCAGCACTGCACTTTCGCTTTTCTCCCAAAAACCGCTCCAGCTGACTATGAGCAGAAAGTATCTCGACGAGCTCCTGAAGAGGCTTCCTCATTAGACCAACTGAAAACAATTACCAGTCATTACCCAAATGAAAAGTGCCGGTCTGCAGTTGGGATTGCTGACGTTGAGCGATCTACCGATTCGATTCGAATTTACTAATTTGAATATATAAATGTGTTTCCCATAAATAAAAAAGGAGCAATTTGTGGAGCTTAAGCTGTTCTGTGAAACTGGAGCCAATGCGTTGCATTGGGCTAATTTGATTGAAAGTTTTCGGATCAAGTTTGTGTGGGGAGTCTTACATTTGCCGCACATTTGAGGCCACATCAAAGGAAAAGTTGATGCAAATATATGCCCGGACTGAAACCAAAACCAAGACCAAAAACCCAGACCCATACCCAGACCCAGACCAAACCAACTCGAAGCCCGACCAATCCATTCAAATGTAAGCAAAGTGAAGGAGGGAGACTGCCGGAGTCGCAGATGAATTTGTTTGTTCACATTTTGGGGCTGCATTATTGGATATCTCAGCTCGAACTTAACTAATTTTAAAGTTTTCCAAATGAGAGATCTCTGTGTGTGCGGCAAGTTCTGCTAAAGTTTCCCCAGCTCGTGGAATTAGTTGCAATTTTCAGCATCTGGGGGAAATTTTACATTTACTCGGGCACAGAAATCGGTCGTTTTGCGGAGGGAGCAGAAAATCTACAGTCTACAGCTGCTTGTGGTTCACTTTCATCATCGTCATCTTTAAAGTTTGGCAGGAATTCAGCGAGTTCACGAGTCGGTAAACAATTTGCTAGACATTTGGAATAGAATTTGAAGTAATTGTAATGTGCCAAATATTTACAAGATTGTGGGCAAAGTTCAATATACGTCACTTAGGCTAACCTTTGGGATGACGGGTTAAAAATATTTGAAATTGATAAGCAAGATTAATATTGGGTAATGTTACCCTAAGAATGTATTAGCAAGGTTTTCACCACATTGATAAGTCAGCCATAACATCATTCGAAATGAGTTACCACCAGCCATAGTTTACTATCCCCAGGGTTTTAGACCATAAAGTGAATGCAATAAAACTAGGGACCAATATAAGGGGAACATTACAAAGGAGCTAACCAAGTTGGTACCTCTTTAACTCACACGTAACCTCCACTTTTTGCTTTATGGCCGAGAAAAGTTTGGCATCGTTTCTTTCGCACTTCGTGCGGCTTCTTTCGGATCTGTTACATATGCTGCCGGGAATATTGCCAGTTAACCAAGTTAACAAATCCAACCCAAAGGTTCAGTTCCTTTTGTTGGCCACCGCTCGCTTGCCGCATGTTGTTGATTACACTTTGGACGGTCATAAATTTGTATCAGCGAGCTGTGGAAACTCATACAGCAAGTTGGGGGAAGCTGCACAAAAAGAAAAGTCCGTTGGGGAGGGGCGGGTGAAAAGTTTTTATTTTACCTCGGCGAGCTCAAGTGAAACTTGAGTGCAGTTGGGACTGGGGGACTGGGTGACTGAAAAATGAAAGGAACTCAATTCACGCTTGAATTTTCATTAACTGCTTGTTTATCGAATCGAAATCTAAGCCATTCGGGGGTCTTCCAAACGCTATTGAAAAGATACAGAGTGGTAGAAAATAAATTCATATGCTAGGATTATTAGTAGGTGGTGGGCGAATATCTACTCGGATTCATCCAGCTCGCCCTTCTTATATGCATTTTGGTTTTCTTCCTTCAATAATTTCTGAGTGTTGTAATTGTGCGTTACATCCCGCGTTCTATTCACCATTGCTAGCAGTTTCATCAATGCGCTTTCTGAATTTTGCGTGTACTGCTCTATTTCCTTATCCGTTTTCAGTTGCCGGAAATTGTGAGCGTAAGTCTCTAGATTCTCTACCAAAAGTGCGTGCTGCTCGGCCACCTCTTGGATATCCACGTTCCTTGAGGGACCCAGAATGTTGAGGGTGTGGTTAAAGCTCATGTCATAACTCATGTTGTTGTAGGAGCTTGCCTCCTCCGAGGATATGGTTAGATGCTGATTGTCCTCATCCTCCGGCTCCTCATCGCCCTCCTCGTCGGCCATCATTTCTGGCTCTGATTCCTCGTTGAGATCGGGAGACTTCTCTCCATCCCCTTCCACGGACTGCAAGTGTTCGTCTTCCTTGGCTATGAGCTCCTTAACCCTGTCTGCGTAACGTAGAGTGTTGAGCGTATTCTCCACGCAGCTCATGGATGGCGATATCATGGCAATCATGCAGGTCTTGTTCTTCTTGCCGCCGACAAAGGAGTCGCGCAGCACTTGGGTCAACTTGGAGCCACGGAAGGGAAGGTGACTCGACTGCCGGCTGAGGGCTCGAATGCACTCCTTGAGGGCCAGCAGAGATTTATTGATCTCGGCTCCCTCGATGCGAGTTTGACGATCGGCGGATTGCGTATCCGCCCCGCGTTCATTGCCCGCCAAGTCCACAAAGGAGCACTTGCCGTGTGGGCCCCAGGAATCGGGAAAGTGGAGTGCTATTTGAAAGACGGCGTGGGAACGCGATGACTTGGCGTTCGCCGATGTTTGGCCGGAAGTGCGCTCTTTGCTGCCGTGCTCAATCAGTCTCAGGACATCCTCCACTTTGGTCACCGGCATCTCCGTTAGGCCCACCACCACGACCTGCTGCCTGGCATCCTCTAGGACCCGCAGCATGGGCTTGTTGGGTAGCAAGAGATCGAACACCTTGGTGCCATAGATTTCGAAGAAGCTGCACGTAATCTTGGCACCCATTTGCCGGTACTCCGGGCGCGATACCTCCTCGAAGACATCGCGAGCTGCCATGGCGTAGATCCCGGTACCGCAATCCTGAACCTTTCCGAAGAATTCTCCGCCCATGGTGTGCGTTTTTCCGCTGCCAGTTTGTCCGTAAGCGAAACAAGTGGCATTGCCGCCCTCGAACATGGTTCTGATCAACGGACGAGCAGTGTGATCGTAGACCAGCGCATTGGAGCACTCCTCGTCGAACGTGTAGTCGAAACGGAATTTGTGGTGCTCCAGGAACTTGGTGAGATCCACCTTGAGGCGCAACTCATGGACGATCAGGCTGTCGGCACTGGGAACTGTGATGATGTCCAGGTTCTTGGAGTTCTCCTCCTTGCGACTCATGGGTCGTTTTCGCACACACACCGTAATTTGCTGAACAGTGCCTCCATTGGGATCCAGGCATCGAAGTGGAGAAAAGATCAAGGTGGAGCGGTATTGGCGCAGCATCACCGACACCTCCCAGTTGGGATTCCCCGGATTATTGCGACGCAGTGCATCCTTCTCCTGGAGCTGTTCCGCCTGGCGAGCCCTTCGCTTCTCCCTCTGCTCCTTCATGCGATTCACCTCCCTCACTACACTGGAAAAGCGTTGGTTGCTATTGTTGCCACCCTGTGACTTGCGACCTTGGGTGGGGCTGGCATCCCGGTCCGGCCTACCGGCTGGCACACGAGGGGTGTGCGCTCTACCCAGCTCATGATTTCCCGCTCCGACCGCTGCAGGATCCGTCTTTCTGGTGGCAATTTTACTGCGACCGTCCTGTACTCTCATGCGCTCTGCATACGGATTTCCAGTGTGGGTCTTAGGTCCTCCGGTCGGACTCGAGCCTCGAGGCTTCGGCAGCAAGGAGCTCGGTGGCTTCGATATCGGCGGTTGATTCTCCGCGAATATATGATGGTTGATGCCAATCAGCGTGCTCAATGGCACTTCCTTACCCTTCACCACCGTGCCCTCGGTCCATTCGCCCGTGATGGAATCCCGTTCCAGGTTCTTGGCAGTGCAGACCACCTGATGGACACGCCCGTCACTCCTCTGGAAGAGGAGCTGCTCGCCAATTTTGATGCGATCCATGTCTGGTGGCAACGGATTATACAGCTCTCGATTTATAAAAGATGTATTTTTTTTAGGATTTTCAGATTATATATATTTTTCTTGATTTCCAGTTCACAAGCGAATGATGACCAGATGTTGCCTCTGTAATTTATTGTCGAGTGTGAGTTTGAGGGGCTACTGACAATCGTTCAAAATCTAATAACGAACCCTTACCGCCTAGCCTACTCTTCTCTTTTTAATACCTATTTTATAAGGGAGCCTTCTTAAAGTGGAACTACATACATATACATATAGGTGGCTCTTGAACCTTTTCCTTCCGCTCTCAGAACAATTTTATGGTTAACATATTTGGGGTGTTGGCTCGTAAATTCCTTGGGTTAGCAGCTTCTTTTGATATATGGCTCTTGGCTCGTTACGGGTTAGTACTTTTCAAATTAGATTTCGGCTCCCTACCTTTTTCCTCTTTTGTGTGTCATAAAGCGATGGCAGGACCTTTTCGTATTTACACAAGCGTGCACATTCCACAAATAAATAGCTCTCGTTCTGTTGTCTAGACATGTGATTGGAGCACAATTAAAATACATCTGCTTCGTCGAGGCAAACCCTTCGAGGGATCAAAGAACGTGCTGCTCCCAGTCGGTCAGGTGTAAAAACTAATTTACGGCAATGCCAGTCCAGCAGCCCCAAAAACCGCAATCGAAACCCCAAGGTGAACGCTTGTGTTGAGCAGGGGGGCATTCTGCCAACTGCGACTGTGACTGTGACTGTAACTGGGACTTTGACTAGCATGCTTTTCTGGTCCAGTTTTGCTATCAGCTACTGGGTCAGCACGGGCTATATGGACCATAAATCTCATGGCTGCTGCAATCAGGGCCTGCAATCGCAATCTGCATCAGAAATCAGCGAGCAGTGCCAACTTGTCAGGGCCGCATAGATAGCGACCAAACTGGAAACTGGAAATGGCGTCAAGGGCGCCATAAATGAGAATTTCCGTTTCATTTCCGACCGTTTGTTTGCGATTGTGAATGTGAATGGCAGTGTGTATGTGTGTGTGCCAGTGCGGTTCATTTGTGGCCCATAATGAGCTGGCAAAATGTCGTGGCTCTGTATCGATTTTCGTTTAAAGTGCCGGCCAGGACCACCTAATGGCTTTCAGTGTCCCGAATTTATGGCAACTTGACCTCGGCCATTTGTCAGCATTAGAACACAATTGGATAGCATGGCCGTTGCAGTCAAGGGCATCATAAATGGTCGACTGCCAACTGCCAATATGGGTCCTTCCATTGGTCCTTAAGCGAGCTTAAGACCACAGGCATCGATACAATTCAATTAAATACCGCCTTGGAAAATTCAAGCCAGTCTGCAGAATATTTATGCCAACTCGAGGTGGTGGAATAGACACATAAATCTGTTTTCTCCCGACGCGATAAGCGGCAAACATGTTGATGCAAAGGCGAAATAAAATATGTCGCCTAAATTGAGACCAGGATGCAAAGCCCGAAGATTTATGTGGATATAATCGCTGGAGGCCATAAATTATGGCCAGCAGCTAGACGGAAATCTACGAGTCATCGATTTTCCACCGAGATGTCAGTCACAGCAAACACTTTGTTCTACTAAAATATGTTAATACACACTGTACACAAAGTTAACACTAAACATATACACTTAAATTAGGAAGAAGTAGAGCGGTTTATTTTTCAGGATGTTCTCAGGACTTATACCCATGATGCAGCAGACTCGGAGGGCCACGGTTCCACTAGGTGGGGACAGCCGGTAATCATATCTATAAATATGTGTGAACTTTTATTCATCCGTCCTGTTTTTACAGAAGTGGCAACACCGAGTCCCAAATTGGATCCAGTAAATCTTCTAATTGCAGATTGCACCTAATTTCGCGGTAAGTCTACTACATACTGTACACTTTTACACACCTTTTTGCAAAGAATTGAAAACCAATTTCAGAACCGGAAAGCTTCTTCTGGACTACAAGCAATACAAGGCAGCCCGAACTATCCAAAACAACTGGCGGAAATTCTATTTTCGAAAGTATTTCAAGGATCTAAGAAAGGCGGTCATCACGATTCAGCGCTGGTGGCGCGGATTCTCGGTCCGAAAAAACCACTTCAGGTATGTGGAGAACCTGCTGCAGAAGCGGGTTCAGGATCACCACCATCGGGCGGCCACCAAGATCCAGGCCCTATTCCGAGGATGGAAGAGCCGGCGCACCATTCACGATCACAGCAAATTGCTCAGGAAGCAGGTGTGCGCCGCCGAGGATCTGCTCAACTGCGTGGCCTTCAAGCTGCACCACCTGCTCCGCACCTTCGCAATTCCAGGTGTATATTCGCTCAAGAACTCAAAGTGAGTATGCCCATATAAGTGGAAATCAATTTACTGAAATATCGCCACCAACAGCTGCATGTCGCGAGTAGAGAAGCTGCTGGCCAGCTTGCATTTTCGCTTCCACAATGGAAGGGTTAAGACGCAATTGGCTAAAGAACTGGCCGATCGAGGAAAGGATACGGAAACTTTCAAGAGGAGTAACAAGTTCAGCAAAGTCCCATTCGAAGGAGCCCGCTATTGGAGCCAATGCAAGCCAAAGTGCGAGGCCGCCCTGAAAATGTCCAAGAATATTGAAAGGCGCATGTACAGAATCATCGAGATTTACGATGCTTCACAGAGAGAAGCCCATGCGGCGTTGGTCGAAAAGAATAGGGCGTACAGTAAGCTAGCTTCTAAATCTTCTAATATATAGTTTTTGAAAATATATAAATTCATTTCACAGGAAAGCACAAGGGGCTTATGCAGAACATCAAGAAATCGGCGGAGAAGAGTAAACGCGACTTCTGCGGCGATGTCATCGCCAGTATGAGACGCTGGAAAATTCTGGTGGACAACGATTTGACTGTGGACAAGAACATATTCAAAAACCCGCAAAATTTGGAAAGGTTCGTTGCTGAAATATCGCAATATGCAAATGAGTTCGAGAACTGCACCTGCTATTGCCGCATTCCCGTATTCACCGAAATCTATTGCGGCTAAATGTCATTAAAACCAGTAGTCTCGTACCAAGTAGTGAAAATAAATACAATTTTCTAACTAAAGATTTTATTAGTTTTGCTATGGAACCATTGACTGCTCTGCAACAGTTACAAGTATACGGATTAGATCAGTTGAAAATCGCATTAAATATATCGACTGCGGAGAAATTAGTATATTAGATGCATTCCGTATCTAAGTTCGTTTATCTTCTCACCAAATACGTTGCCGAAAAATCGCAGAAGTTCGGTGGCAAACGAGGGTCTTTGATAATCGGTCCAATTATCCGTCATCTGATCTGTTTTGGAATTTATCGAGTAATCATTTAGGTGTTAATCCTTGTTGGCTTCGGGCTATTTCTCACCTAAATGCTCGCAATCTAGCCGCTTGTTCAGGTCGAAGCTGTCAGCGCCTCCGAGGGGAGGAGCCACAGTCTCATCGATGTCATTGATACTCGGATCCGCCATGGTGAAGTAGAAATTTCTATGAAAACTCACAATTTGGATTTAAATTTTAATCACACTTCAAAGTGTTTACGGCAGCTTTGATTTGGAGTTGGGGAATGGGTAAGGAGTTCTAAGAGGTAAAGCATGGATTACTTGGTTTTGGGATTAGTTCTCAGAGTAATGTATTATAAGGAATTTCCTTCCCCAGAGTGTTTTTTTTTTTAAATACAGTGATATCAGATGTGCGCATTCAAAGACACAAAACATGCAATTTTCCCTACCAACAGCTGCGAGTTACGAGCCAAGTGTGCGATTTATGCCATAAACTTTTCCGGCCACAACATTTCAGATCCGGATAGAAGGCATGCAAATACGGAATGGAAAACGGAATGTGGGGCGGGATTTTCTCGAAACCTGTCCCTGAACGAGCATAAATTAAGAGGCCAGTTGCCGGTGCTTTTAATTAGACAGTGAAACACGGCTTCGTCTGGCCAATGGCCAGGGGTTCTCTTTCTGGCCAGAACATCAAAACAGGGCTCCGAACAGCAGGAGACTTGGTAATTGTATGGCTGGCCTTCATCATCGCCGGCTCCATAATAATCACCATCCTCAGATATGCAATTAGAGGACAAACGAAAAATGTGTCTTGGTCAGACGCTGTCATCGTCATCGTCGCCCAGGGATAAATACATATTTCCCAGACTCCGCAGCTCCATGTGTATATATACTTATATTATATACAAATGAAATTAACCATATTCATCAGGCCCACAACTAAATGCAACATTTTCGGCCGCTAATGACGAGCGTTGTCGTCGTCTTTGACAGCAACTTGTGTCGCCCTTGGGCCAGGTTCTTTATCACTTGGTTAATTACTTATGGCTCCCACCTCCCCCGATCCTTTGGTTCAGCCCCCGCAATCGTTGGTCCTCTCCGGCGACGAGTTTCGTTTAATTTGCGGTTGACATGACAGCTCCCTTGACTTGTTTCACTGGCTTTGTTAAAATGAATCTCTCAGTCTGGCCAACAGGTACACTTGCAATCATATGGTAATCACATAGTTAAGTTAAGTTAAGTTTTCATGGACAGCTAAGCAGGAAAGTTAGGTCAAATATTTTTAAATATATTAGATAAAATGTATTTCGTAGCCCCCAAACTCACAGTGCAGACTTCGAAATGAGTTCGAAGCTAGAAGCAGAGATAGCTGAAATGAGTACAGCTAAAAAAAAAATGCACTAATTTAAGCATATTAAAACTTTTTTGCCAAATAGTAAAACCATTTGACAGGGCTGCCGAAACTTTCTCATTTTTTTGTACAGCTTTTCGGCCAAATTCCGAGCAGCTTTATAAACATTAGGAAAGTAGGCTGACGATGGGGGTTAAGCCTTCGCAATGATGCAACCAAACCGAAATGGTTTCCTGCAAATAAAGTTGCATTGCCAACAGTTTCACTTTCGGCTCAGTTTTAATGCATTGTCTGTGGCCCGTGGGGCGCTAAAATTTCGGATTTTTCCGCCTCTTAATTAAATGTGTTAAGAGCTCAAGCTAGCCAACTTTCAGCTGGCCAAGATAGTTTTGACAATTGTTCGAGCAGAATGTTTCCGCCCCAAAGAGGCGCAAAAACCGTAAGTATTTTTACCTTGCATTGTAATAGAAATTAGCCTAAAATAATATTGTCAGCTCAATCGAGTGCCTGGTTTCTAATGAGCTTCGAGGAAAATTCCTACACATTTGCACTCATGTCTAGGACACATGTCGATGGGGTTTGTTTAGGAGGTGGGCCATTTTAACCGCAACACAAGGCGTTTCAAATGTTTCCTTTCAAATTAATTAGAAGTTTGCGGTGAGCAAAGCAAAGCATAGCGAAGCGAAGCCATCCTGCCTGCTGCCCTTTTCATGGACATCATCATCATCATCGCCATTGATGGCAACCGAGTAGGCCACAAAATGGTTTTCGGCCAACAATGAAATCTGAGTTCTAATTGCCGGCACACAAACATATAATTAACTAAATAATGAGATGAGTGGGTAAGTGGGCGGTGGGCGGTGGGTGGTATCTAAGCCATTTGGCTGCTGTTAACGGCATCCGTAATTACCTTTGATATGCTCAGCTACACTTGCAGCAGTCGGGGATTTCAATTAATGCTGCCATACTGTCGTGTTTTGTTGCGCTTTTTGTAAAAGTTTTTTAATTTATTGGCCATAAATTCAGCCACGTTTGGCCATCATTGGCACCTGCCTTACCAAACAGGTAAGGCGAATATTAGCAAAGTACCGCATTATTCTTTTGTTGAATAATATTTAAACTAATTGCCGTGTTCAATGTGAAAAGAAGCGATTTGTACTAAATTTTGTTCGCAAGTGGTAACGTTTGGTAAATACAGAATGAATCTGAATGAAATCTGTGTGAAGCTTTCAAACAAGTTAAAACACAATGGTCAAAGCCAAGCCAAATATGGCCAAAAAGTTAGCTAAGAATGGGAGGATGGTAAGCAGACAAGGGTAGAAAAGACAAAGATCAACCGATTAACATTTATTGGGTCTGAACTTTAATTTGCCTTGTTGGCCAATCAGCTTACCTCTCGCTGGCCTTTTGGCCATTTGACATTCGAACTGGGTCTAGATTTATGGGATTGCCTGTGTCGATTAGTTAGCCATAAATCTTCGCTGTTTGCTTATGGTCAGCAGTCCAGTCCAGTTCAGCTGATCGGTTTTACGCATTGTCCGGGTCTTGCCACTTTTGCAGATACTCTAGACCTTCTGGTTGTGCGACAGCAAACAAATTTACGAGCCATGGCTGGAAGAAATGTTTTCCCTTCGTTCTTCATCATTCCGGCATTAACAGGTTAACTCATTTTAAATGAAATCTGCGCTGAGCGAAATATAAATATATGAACAGCAGAAAAACGGAAAGAAACAGCGCTGGACTACTAATTTGCAAAGCTTTCACGCTGACTGAACTTTAACCCTGCCGCAGGTGCTAAAAATGATTTGCAAAATGCAAAACTTTTCGTTATAAATTCATACCCATATATAACTAACAAAATAAGAGAAAAGGAAAGGAGAGCCGGCGATTCGGTGAAGAAGTTAAAATTGCTTAAGTTTTATATACACTTTACGTTTGCTTTGAAATATGTAAAAAGTTTAATCAAATTCTACAAAATCTGTTTGCTCTAAATTCTCTTTTTTAGGTTTCGCCCCAGAAATTTCATTTTAAACCTTGATAAATATTAAAATTCATTCTCTCAAATGAATAATATGTTTTTTAATCCGATCTAAACAATTGATTGATGTAAGATATTATCGATTAAAAGAAGTCAGGAAACACGTGCTAAGCCAAATAAATAAGTGCTAAAAATAGAAAACAAATGACAGTTTATACGAGGACGAAAAGGAGATAATTTGGGAAACTCCCACACAATACAAACAAGAAAAGAAAAGGAAAACTATAAAGCGGAATATTTACATTCCTCTTTCGGCTCGATGTCATAAATCTTTTACACCTGGTTGTGAATGTGTAAACGCCCACGAGCTGGCACAGATAAATTCAGTGCCAAAATATTTAAAGTCTATTTGTTAGGGCCAAGAAGCGAGGGAAAACTGCGGCAAAAAGCACGGGAAACTCAGCGAAGGAAGCCAGAAAAACCGCGAGTACCACCTGAAAAATGGGACACAGGGAGCAGGTAGCATGAAAGCCCCAGAGAAACCCCAACAATTTAACAACTGACTTCATGTGAACTGAGCAAACATGCAAGTGTGTGCACACACGGACTCCCCACACACACACACCCACACACACACACCCACACACACACTGCCTCGCACACACACGAGTTCATACGCATGGGTGCGAAAGAGAGAAATGGCTGGAAAATTGCAAGCAAATTTTTTCTCCTCTTCCTTTCCTTTTTTCTATGACTGCTCATATTAGTTTCCCTGTGCTTTTCTTTATTTTCCAAGTGTTTCGATCAAAATTGCAGCTTTTTAGTTAATAATATTACATTTGAAGCTAGTAAAAATTGGTTGGGCAGACCGTTACTAAAATAGCGTTTATAGCCCCTAGTGATTCTACCAATGACTCATTCTTCTTTTTCTTAAAAATTTTGTATTAATATATAGCTGGTAAGCTTTATATTTATTTATTGAATGTTATTCAGCATAAAGAGTTATAAGTAGTTTTTCACAAGCGTGGACTCAACAACGCAAGAAATGTTAAAAAAAAGTGCATCATTCCTGGCCAAACGAAAATATTGACAGAAACACGGGACTTAAGCGAAGATTAACTGCAGTCGGTGTGTGTGCATTTTCCGAATTTTCCGTATGCCCGGCACGTATTTGAATTATGTGTGCTGGTGATTCCTGGAAACCCACGCACGCCACTCTCAGGCGGGTAAAAATAAATAAATGAATGCATAACCCGAAACTCGGAATATTATTCCCGCTTCACGTCAGAGTCTCCCTCTTTTGCACTGGTACACAAATTAGTCACGGCCACGCCCACTAATCACGGCGCCAAGGCGGAAAATTGCCAGCCGATTAAATTGGCAATCAAGTGAAAAGACCTTCACTTCGGGGTAGGATGAGTTTCATGCCTCTCATCTTTGCTGTGAGTAAAATGGCATAATTACATGTAACTAGCCGAAAAAGTTTACATTTATGAGCGACTGGCGGCTCTTACCTGTTACCTGGGGGATCTGGCCAACTTTGAGGCGCGACAGCGGGGTGTTTTCCGGCGGCGGAAGAAGAGGAACTAAGCCATCATCCAAGCGGTGCTATTTATGTCGCCATCAGCGTGGCGGAAAAACGGAGACGCAGGGAAAACAGCAATGGAAATGCGGGGAGTTTTGGGCAGCCAAATGGCGGCGTTGACACAGTTTCCCTTTTCACCCAGCTGCGTCTGATGCTTTCCCCCCCCCCCCCGCTTCAGCCATTTTCCGCCCCTCTTATGGGTGTGTGTGTGTGTGAAAAATTCGCGCAAAAAGGGTCTAGCAAATTATGAATGAAAGATGGCGGTAAAGTTCGCCAAATGGCTGCTGGAAGTACAGTACAGGGATATGCTAAGCACAAGAAAAACGTTGTAGATTTGTGTATAATAAATGGCAAGTATTTAAGAAATGTATAAGCAAAATGACCCATAATTGTTCATTAAAGATAAGATATAACTTAACTTTTCCATTGGTTTCATATGTGTTTAAAAAGTGTTGCGAAATAGTGGTTAAGTATCATAAGAAAAGTTTGCAGTGCCAAACTTCGTATATATTTTATTGGAGTTTCATTGGCTGAGCAGAACCGAATCCAATTAAAATGTTTGCACCAGCAAAGCAGAGTTCAAAATTAGCATCTGCGAGTGACCTCTGTGCACTTTCACCGCATTCGCTCACCGCCTGTGAGCTGGTGAAAGAACTCAACTCTCTGATTGCAATTGACCTCGAGACTCCTTTGCCACCCACTCGCTTATCCCTCATCTCCTCGCTGATGGACAGCTGCGGCGGACGCACGGCCAGCTAGACACCAGCTGGGAATATTTTAATTACCATTTAGGCAAACGTCGAAAAAAAAAAGCTAAAATCCAAAGGAGAACATTAAAAGCCAAGTGCAGACGTCTCTGCCGCGCCCTCTGACCCTGCCACGCCCCCTCGACCCACGCCCCTGACGAGACCGCTTTGAACTTCTGGCTCAACTTTCTGGCCGGCTGTCAAATGGGAGCGAGTGAAGGAAACATCAGCCGAATGCGGCAAATGTTGTTCGGAATATTAATTCCAGTTTGGGCCGCATTTAAGAAGCTTAATGAACTTGAATGCTGGAATTAAAGCCAAAGCTACACTGGAAAATGTAAAGGAAACTAAGCGAAGGTAAAATACTAATCTGCTTGGAGATCTTCGAATAAATTTCTTTAAGTGCACAAAGCAATGTGTTTCATTCTCCCCATCGATGTGGCAGGGAAAGGTGGCAAATGGACGAAGAACAAAAAACTTTTAATGCCGCATCGTTCTATCCCTCGGTCCCTTGATATTTGTTTATTCTTTGAACTTCTCCAATTAAAAGTAAATATTGTGAGTAGTTTATCTCGATTTCATTCAGAGCCGAGCAGTTTGCATAGTTGGCTGTTTTTGCAGGACTCTCCCCCTTTTTCCCCATTAGCAAGCCAACTTTGCCTGCATTTCGCACGCAATCTAAGACTGCGGCTTCGTCATTTTCACTCCAGAGCCTTTTGCTTTGTATCCGCATCTGTAGCTGTATGTGTATCTAGATCTGATTTCCACTCGAATCCAACTCAACTTTGGGCCACAAACTTTTCTATTCACACGTAATTTAATGCCTCTTAAAGCGGCAAGGCAGCATAAGCTACTTTTTGTCCTTCGAAGCGACATCTAAAGTGGTAGTAAAAATGGCTAAAAAGCGGTCAGTGTTTCCATAACGTAACTATATCGAGTTTTCAGTTACTTTTACAAAAATCGCACTTTAAACGGACGTTTTTATTCAGAATCAGATGAATCTAACTCATGTTCTTACCAAATGTATGATGATGCATGTTTACAAATACGAAACATTATAATTAAAAGCCTTCAGCACTTGAATGCTTTTATTTAATTCGATTTTATTTACCTTTCAGAGCAAACATCGATTTTCCGCAAACACACGATTTATCCACACAAAACTGAAGCACACATCTGGCTAATTAGTTTATCTCCAGATTGCGAAGTTCGCACAAGTTGAGGCGAGGAGAAAGTGAAAGTTTCCTTCTATTCCCGCACTCAGATACCCAAACTAACCGACAGATACTCGAAATCACGTTGCAGCTTACAAAAACATGGAATAATTTTATTTACGATTCAACTTTGTAGTCACAAAATCATATGAGTAACTGCCACAAGGAAAAAGCAAGTGGGGCAGAATGTAAGGTGCAAGGCATAAAAAATTGTGCTAAAACTTTATGTGCGCATTCCTGAGAAGATTTCAGTCAGTCATCTGGCCAAGTTAAGTTTACTTTATACTGGAAATAAAAATACAGAAAATAAAATAATAAAAAAGGAAATTAATGTTGAACGAGGAACTAGGAGAATGTGTAGAAATAAATTATGCAGTCCCGGGAAAGGAATAAGAATCGAATTATGTTCAAGATACTTTAAAAGTGCTTTCTTGGGCTAACTGCAGATTTTAAATTGCACTGATGCGTTGTTTAGAAATTTGTTTCTACTGTGGAAACAAAATTTTATCTATGCCTAAGCTCTTTCATAACGTTAACTAAACAAAGCCAATAGTAAGAGCCAAGTATAAATATCAACAGCTTTAAATACTTGTACTTTAATCTATTGCTGCAGCTTCTTGGAACCCTTTTCCATTGTGCCCTTAAAGTGCTGGACAGCCGAAAGTGGACCCTCCTACTTGACTGCAACGGCCTTGGTGGGCTCCATTCCCATCCATCCCATCGCATCCCATCGCATCCCATCGCAACCCCCCGACTTGGCCCCAGTTTTCCATCGTTTTGTCTCCGCTCCATTGTTCAGTGGCCACCAGCTCGTTTGGCCTTTGCCACGGCAGCAACTCATTAAAAATTCCATTTTCATTTCGCCCATCATCCATTTTGATTTCATAGTCGAGTGGATGGCGCTGGGCGGTTGAGCTGCAGTTGGATTCTGGCCGGATTGGTTGGAATTGGATGAGATAGGGCTGACTGCCAACGACTGCGGGTCGCACAATTTCAAAGTGTTTACTTTCTTGCACATTGATTTCGATGGGACTTTCACTTTGGCTTTCGCCCTTTTGCATTTTAACGCTGGCAATTTGATATTTTATTTAAATAACCGCCGACACAGTCGAATTTCTCAGAGAATATATAACGCTGCCGTAATTAAAAAATAAATATAAGAATTATGGAATTTTTCCAGCATCAGCTTAAATTTGTTGTCGGCTGCCATGAGTGAATCCATATTGGAAATTGGAGGGGAAAACGCTTGCTGCAGTTAATTATTTGCCCTGCCAGTTTGGCGAACGTGACGTATACGTAATTTTTATCCCGCCTGGTTTACTGATGAATTGTTTGCCCAGCACTCAATCAATATATGTATGAACATGGAACTTATATGTTGATATGTAAATATGCATATATAATAATACGAGTCCGTGTGCCTGCCCTTTGCGTGTGCTTTAATTTATTGGGGCATTAATTTTTAAGGTTCACAACCGAATTGATACTGGGAGTCAATTGGAGTTTCATTTTCAGCGGGGTGGTAAATAAGCTTGATTTCGGTTTAAAAGCTGTATACATTGCAATTATCATTGCCAATAATTGAGGAGCTAGGTTAGCAAATGTACAATTAGTATCTTTGCTGCATACACGAAACTAATTGATGGTGTCAATTACTAAACCATTTAAATGTGTGTTATGCAAGTTATAACAAAATGAAATGAAACTCATCACAGCCGAATAACTAATTTAATTCGAATCATACATTCAATTCCAAATAAACACTTAGTGACGAAAAAATTCCGTAGACTTTAAAGTCACTCCAACAAACGGACAAACACGAAACATTTGATTGAAATTCATACATCATTTGGCAATCTTCAACTCAAGATGGACAAGATAATGATTTGCATCATTGGGTCGGGAAACTGGGCCACTACCATAGCCCGTAATGTGGGCAGAAACGTGCTGAACTCGCAGACACTGGACGAAAAGGTGCCCATGTACGTTTATGAGGAAATTGTTGAAGGTCGCAAACTCACGGAAATCATCAACACCACCCACATAAATTCCAAGTACATGCCGAACTTTGAACTGCCGCCAAATATTGTGGGTGCCTTCGACTGACTGACGATGTGTCCGGTTTTCTAATATTTCGATTCTACATTTGACAGGTGGCCGTGGATGATATCGTGACTACAGCTCGAGATGCGGACATTATAATATTCGCCATTCCGCCGACTTTCGTGAGTAGCTGCTGCAAGACGCTGCTCGGAAAAGTCAAGCCCACGGCCCACGCCGTTTCCCTGATCAAAGGATTCGAGCGCGGCGACGATGGCCAGTTCGTCCTGATTTCGCAGATTATAATGCGGCAGCTAAAGGTCATAACACAAGCTGAAATATTTATTCTATTGGATACTTCTATAGCTTATCTATTGTAATTTCCTCTTGCTCCAAAGTAGATTCCCTGCTCCGTCCTGGTCGGCTGTAACTTGGCCCATGAGCTGGCCCACGACCACTTTGCCGAGGGCACAGTTGGCTGTCGGGATCAGAAGTATTACAGGGTGCTCCACGACATATTCAAGTCGCCCACTTTCCGCGTGGTGGTCACCGAGGATGCCGACTGTGTGGAGATCTGTTCCACTCTAAGGGTTAGTTTCGCATTACGACATTTGCATTTGTGGAACCTTGTTTCTTCTTCAAATCACAGAACATCATTGCCTTTGCGGCTGGCTGTTCCGACGGGATGGAGCTGAATGAGAACACCAAGGGAGGCATCATCAGGAGAGGATTTCTGGAGATGCTTCAGTTCGTCGATGTTTTCTATCCCGGCTGCCGCATGGGAACCTTTTTTGAGTCCTGCGGAATATCCGATTTGGTTACTAGTTGTTATGGTATACCAAAAACTTACATAAATCTACACAGTCTTAAATATATATGTTTCGCAGCAAACCGCAATCGCAAGTTGGCCGAAGCTTTTGTGAAGACGGGCAAACCCTTGAGCGAACTGGAGCACATTCTCATTCCAGGACACGAGCCACTGGGTCCGGTGACAGCGGAGCTGGTGCATCATATGCTCAAGAAGAAGGGCTTGGAGGACAAGTTAGGATAATGTAGATACGTCGAATGCTATCATGTGATCTAAGATCTCTCCCCTTCACAGATTCCCCCTCTTTACAACTGTGTACAGAATCTGCACTGGAGACTATCCACTGCAGCGCCTGGTCGAAACTCTGATTAAGGCACGCGAGGATATGTAAGGATCTGCAGGAATATCTTACATATCTGGTAGTAATTATAACTCTCCCTACAGATTTCACCCGCTCCATACTTTCCAATTGTGAAGCAGCGGACTCGTCGTTTAAGGTGTAATAAGTTTTAAATAAATACATATAAGCATCAGCACTGAAAAATGTATTCTTACTGTTTAGCAGGCCAAATGGAGCACATGGGAATGGGTTTTGTCTGGGATATACACTACGCATATACACGATTTGCTCAAACAAAGCCCCTCAACATTTGTATTGTGCGTCTTTTCTTGCTGCAGTTCAAGTGCTCCTTTGCGAGGAGAGTGCACTCCATTGAATGCACCAACGCTCGCAGCACAACGAAAAACAACGGAAATCACTTCAGTCGGGGATCCGGATCCGGATGAATGGAAAAGAAAGCCGACCGCTTTTCCATCTCATTGTTTTCCATGGCTCAACTATAAATTTATGTGTGTTTCTCGGTGTCCGGTAGTTATTTTCTTTATTTTTCTCCTTTCACCATTGTTTGGCGGCTGAAGTGCTTTCCAATCGGAATTGAGGAAATGGGAGCAAGCACTAGAGGACTAGTCGAGATCTCGATATCCATGGGTTCATTGAACCATACGTCAAATGGAGAACTTGTGTCAACCGAACACATTCGGTCAGTAAGCCAGTATAGCCAGAACCGATAAGATCTATACTTTTTCAACGCAAATTTTATTTTATAAAAATGGAGATCCTTTCGTTAGCCAACATTCGAATAAATCTAAAAAGGAATGCGCCCTTCATCTACTTGCTAGTTGTGGCGCCACTTATTTTACTTTTGCCATGGATACTACTAAAGAAACCAGATGATTTAGCGCATTGTGAGGAAGAAACAAGATTCTGGCACTTGGGAAAGCATGCGTATAACTTTATATTCAAGAACAATACGCCCAAAAAGGAGCCGAAAGCCAACTTTCCGAAGATAATATGGAACTTCATGAAGAAAGTTTGCAAAGCTTAGTTCCTAACGATTCATCAACACCCATCGACATCATGCAGAGCATCTCCAACTACGTGCCTCTTGCCGGACTCAAATTGGGACAACAAATTAATCTGTTCGTCCATAAGTCAATTTTAACATTGATATTTAATAAATGATGCATGCAATTCATTTAGTTTTCGGCTTTGCGATTTGTCGTTCGTTTTTTTTTTTTTTTTGTCAGGCATAATTAAATCAAAGCAGCAAAGGCGGTAATCAGCTGGCAGGGAGAGGGGTGTAGTGGTGTGATTGCATCCGGATTTTGTAAACGGATTAGTTTAAATGTCGAAATTGTCCAATTCGATTACATTAGCGGACAACATTTAATCCGCGCCGAATGACAATTATTGTTTATGATTGCATTGCGTGGATGTGTTCTTTATGCATTGCTCGCGTGAAACAATATGTAAATTATTTATTATTATTTAAAATGATTGAGGCTGATCGAGAGGCTGACGGGTTAGAGAAAAATGAGCAAAAGAAAAAATGCGCACAATATATCAAAAGATTATATCCATGAAATCATTTCTTCATTATGCATGCATTTATGATTGCGTTTCAGGAGGCCCAAAGAAATTTATGCAAGCCACATTACGCACATCCAGTCCAATGGCTTTTCAATTTATTTGGAATTAAATTTTTTTTTTTTTGTGTGTAAAACACGGCAAATGTTTTCCATTTCAATTGCTTTATTAGTTCATTTCAGATTTGCAGTTTACGCAAGCATATAGCAAATATTCAGCTTACGTGCTACCTGCGTACAGGTGCAAAATGCCGGCTAAAAATCAAAATGAAAATGGAAATACCCGAAACGAAATCAAACTGTCCGGCTCGTTCTGACTACGGTTAAACAAATATGCCTGGGGGTCCCGGCCAAACAGGACAAAAAGCTATCGAAATTTGCATACTCCTATCAGCTGGGGAGCAGGAGTGTCCAGAGTCCAGCCTGATCGCCCCTTCCATGTTGCACTTTCCAGTGGGTGGCGGGTGGTGGTCGGTCTGAGGTGGTACTGGTTTGGCGTTCGCCTTTGCCGATAATTACACGGTAAATTTGGCAAAATGTGACGGCAAATAGCAAACAAGACGCCACTGAAGACCCAAACAAGTTGCACGTATCTGTGGGCAATGTATCTGTGTATCTGCGCCTGCCTACACTAGAACACCCATACGTTTGGCGGCGAAAACACAGATACGACACACACAGATACACCTTTACACAGAGGCAATGGCGCAAGCACTTCAAAAAATAAATAACAATTTGGTACGTTACACACGTCTCGGCTTATGCAAACGTATCTGCAACTTGTTCCTCGCTCTATCTCTTTCCGTCTCTTTCGTCGAAAGAATGCTTCATTTCAGAACACCGCCCGCTTGGCAAATAGAATACACACAGGACATGCAGCACGGCTGACGAGAGAGGCTCTCGGAATGGTGTTGTTTGTTGATTCGGTTATTCCTGCTGCCTGTTGTTTGCCCTCAAATTGAACAAATAGCTAAAACAATTCCCGCCAGAACAGATATCACTAGAATGGCACGGGAAGACCAGAAATAGAGCGCTATAACTACCTGTTTCATTCACATGCACTTACCAGATGCATAAATCATCGAAATTGAGTATAATTTTGATATGATTTTTGAAAAATTTCTAGCATAGATGGCTAACGGAAAATCGAGCATTGCATTGACTGTCACTCCCGTTTTCTGCCCTAATCATAATACCAAATAAGAATTCGGTCTAAATAATATGATCGCTCAATTGGTAAAAATTAGCAGTTAACAAAATTTGTTGCAGAAATCGAAGGAAAGTCGCACTGACTGATTTGCTGCCATGGATAAGTTGTCGATCGAACAGAAGATTTTCATCCGTCGCTCGGACGGTAGAGTCCACTTGGCGGAGATTATCAAACTGGAGGGCGGTGACTCCAAGCTGATTACGGTGGAGTGGCCCGAAGGACATACGGTGCGTGGTAAGGAACTGCCCCTGGAGCTGGTGGTCCTGATGAATCCTCATATCTTCGACTCGCCCCGCTGCAGTGGCGGCAATGCGGCGTCAGCCAATCAAACTGCCTCCATATCGCCACGTTCAATGAAACAACGAATAGCGACTGGGAGCTTATCTCCTGTACTGGCCACTGCCCCGCCACGCCAGCAGACGGCGCCGCCAGTTCGAGAGGACGAGGTGGTGCACCAGGCTGAAAGAATGCGAAAAGAACGGGAACGGAGGCGAGAAGCACAAGCCAGGACTCGTCTAGATCGGGAGCAGGGGAAGAACGAAGATCCGGGAAATCCCAACTGGGAAGTAGCCAGAATGATACGACTGCAACGCGAGCAAATGGAGAGTCAGCGGGTGAGAAGTGGTACTACGAACGAACGAATCAATTGCCACCAAATTATGGTTTGTGTGAGGAAGAGACCACTGAGGCGCAAGGAGCTGGCTGACCGGGAACAGGATGTGGTCAGCATTCCGTCTAAGCACACATTGGTGGTCCACGAGCCCCGCAAGCATGTGAACCTGGTCAAGTTCCTGGAAAATCATAGCTTCCGTTTCGATTACGTCTTCGACGAGGAGTGCTCCAATGCCACGGTCTACGAATTCACAGCCCGACCCTTGATAAAGCACATTTTTGATGGCGGAATGGCCACGTGTTTCGCCTACGGACAAACTGGAAGCGGCAAGACCTATACGATGGGTGGTCAGTTCCCCGGAAGGCATCAGAGCTCAATGGATGGCATCTATGCAATGGCCGCTAAGGACGTGTTCTCCACTCTAAAGACGGTTCCCTATAACAAGCTTAATCTGAAAGTTTACTGCAGCTTCTTCGAGATCTACGGCACCCGGGTGTTCGATCTCCTGATGCCTGGCAAGCCACAACTGCGTGTCTTGGAGGATAGAAACCAGCAGGTGCAAGTGGTGGGCCTCACCCAGAATCCAGTACAGAACACCGCCGAAGTTCTGGACCTACTCGAGTTGGGCAATAGTGTCCGAACCTCGGGTCACACCTCTGCCAATTCCAAGTCCTCCCGATCGCATGCTGTGTTCCAAATCGTGCTGAGATCCGCGGCGGGCGAGAAGCTACACGGGAAATTCTCGCTTATAGATCTGGCCGGGAATGAAAGAGGAGCGGACAACAGCTCGGCGGATCGACAGACGCGCCTGGAAGGATCCGAGATCAATAAATCGCTGCTGGTCCTCAAGGAATGCATTCGCGCTCTGGGGCGCCAGTCGAGTCATTTGCCATTCCGTGGCTCCAAGCTGACCCAAGTCCTGCGGGACTCCTTCATCGGAGGTAAGAAGGTGAAAACCTGCATGATAGCCATGATCTCGCCATGCTTGCATTCGGTGGAGCATACCTTGAACACGCTGCGTTATGCGGATCGGGTGAAGGAACTAAGTGTGGAGTCGATCCCATCTAAACGGATGCCCGATGCCAACCTTGGAAGCACTTCCATGTCAGATATTGTTTGCCAGTCGTCCACCCAGCGACTCTTTCCATGTGCCTCCTCCACATCGATGCCAGGTGGTGGCAACCAAGCGCAGCAACACACCAACACCGCGAACGACTTGAACAGATCCCAGAAACCAACATCTAAGCCCACTTATCCCACATCCGGTCAGCAGCTGGTCCAGAGGAAGGGAAGCTCCCAACGGGAGGCCTCCATGATGCTGACCAAATCCCTGGCACAATTCCGAGGGCGCAACTTTCCCTAAAACTCAGAAATCAAACGCCTTATCGACTTCTACAGCAAGTTATTCAAATTAAAAAGATTGTCAAAATTATTTGTTTACTTTATTTAAATAAATGTAGATGAATGAAATGGGCTTACCTATATATTACAAAATATACTTTGTTGGCTCTGCCTAGAAATCTAATAATGGTATCTTTCTTTTTTTGATGGACATAATTTACATTAACTCAATTCACTTATCATCACCCTGAAAAGTAAGTAAAACGAGCCAAATTGTGTATTTTTATATAAATTAAGTAAAACCTAGCAACGCAGCTCTATAGTAAGAATTTCTTCGTTTGAATTTGGCCCAGATAAATCGCTGACGATTGAGGACGCACTTGTGTAATTCGGCATCTTAAAGTTGTCACCAGCTCCTTTCCATTCTGGCCCAGTTCATTTGTGTGTCGTCAACCTGCCCTGCTTCCCTGGCTTATGCCGTGGCCCACTTTCGTGTCCTTCAACCAGCACACGTAGCAGTGGGCTCAGTGTGCGACTACATTTTCCTAGGCTGAACCCAAACTAAGCGCAAATATTTTCCGCATAGTTGCGCATTAGGCCAAAAACTTACTTTGGTTCCCTACACTTTTTCTGTGGCTTTTTTTCGTGCTTTACGGCGGCAGTAGGAAGTGAAGAAGTGGCTCCTTTGACAGCTGTCAATATACAATATTGGGGATTATGATGGTGCCAAGACACGTCTTACGACAAAGCTTTGTGTCAATATATTAAATTATGGCTTAGGGCGGCTTTTCCTAACGCCCCGCCTCACCCGCCCACTCGCTTAACTTTTTGGCATTTTCGCGCAAATCCGCACATAAATGATCCGGGAACGAATGAATATGGATGAAGCAGCAAATTTTGTTATTCCTGCGCATTTGACACTAATTGAAATCGCAGAAAAATGCTCTTAAAAAGCTGTCACTCGCATTTTGGGATCTGCATAATGCAAAAGGCAATTATTTAAATTACGTTGGCTTTTCTAGGCCCCGCGTCTCACATTCCCATTCTGGTATACCTTATGTAGATGATTCTCCGTTGGTTAGACTTGTATATTCGTTTGATATTGTAAAATGAAATAAAAATGTGTTACTATAGTTAAAGCTTTTTATTCCTTTGCTGCAAAAAAACACCTTCGACTTCCATCTCAGCCTGTCAACCATTTAATGTTTGCAATTTAATTTCAAGTCCCTGCTGTCTCTCGCATCGTTAATCAAAAGCGTCTTTAATCTTATGTCAAGTTATGTAAATAAACAATTACGAGCGTTTATGTATGCACACTCACACATGCGTGCGAGCACACACACACATTCGCATACACAAGAGTACAAATTTTGCGGCTTAAAGTTAATTCATTTCGCAAGTGTTTACCTAACCTGGCATTAAAACGGCTATAGAAACGTCGCCCACGGGATGATGGGGGTGCCGGAACTCCCACCCTGTCGCCTTCTAATATGCCATTAGCATAGCTACCTAACTAAGTAAGTAAATTCGATGAGCACACAGATACTCACCGACACACACACACACACACGTGCTCAAGACGGGTAAACAAAACCGGAAGGAAGTGCGTGTAGATTCAGCGGAGTGCAAACATTTCAATTTGGGGAAACTGATAAGTCCTATAAATGTAAACTTAGCGCGGGCTTCTATACAAATTTCCAAAATCTCCGCCCCCATAGAGTGGCGAACTGGAGGGAATAACTCAAACACATCTTCTGATTGAAGGCTTAAAGCATTTTGGCAGAGTTGCTCCTCCACCGAGTATCGATTACTTTTGTCTAATGCACTTTTCCAACTGGAGGAGGGCTGCAACTGAAGCGCCCGCAGCTCCATCGAATTTCCTCTCCATCACAACTCTCGTAGATGTAACCGAAACTGTTGGCCGGGAAAACTTTGCTCGCGGCGTTCGGAAAAGTAAGAGGCACTAATGGCTGCAGCTGTAGGTTATTGGAAAATTGAGAGAAATGTATCCCAAATGGAATCAGTGATAAGAGCCGAACATAAGAGAGCAAGTTTTGATCCATTATCAACGCCGAAACTGTTTGATAATTAAGTCCCTTTTTTTGGAAATCTTTAAATGTTTCTTGAGCACAGAATGTCTGTAGGATATCGTATGTAAACTAATAAATTCTGTAACTTAGCCCATTCATTTTGTATGAATTTCTAGTAAAAATAAACAGCTTTCTTGATGCCACTAGTTAACTGGTTATGATTTATTCCACACGAAATATAGTTCTCAATTTTCAAGCAATTCGGTTTGGCAGTTGCACAAGCAAATAGAATAGGAGTAAGCTGTGGCACACATGTGGCACTACGGACCTGCAAAAAAGCTGGTTGAATGGCAGTTTAAGTCACCTCTCCCTTCCCATCGGATGTCCATTCCTCATTTTGCTGAAGTCATGGCAAAATGTTTACAATGATAATTGTCCTGCTCGGTCCTTGTCGTTGTCATTGTCCAGCCAATAAATTCTTGGCAGCTGCATGTTTGTTGAGCTCCGGGCTCAATCCTTTCGCCCCACCGTGTAGTTTGTGCTGTTTTGGCCAATGGCTATTGGTCGAGTGGGTGGCTTTGGTCCATGGGTCCTGTTACTGTATTGTTTCGAGTACTGTCCCTCATGTCGACGCTTCAACCGCTTGGTTTGGCTGGGGGCGAATTATTTATGTCTCGATTTACAATTGCTGGAAAAACAGCTTTCCAGCAAATGCGATTCTCATCTGCCAAGTGCTTTCCACTGCGGAAGGGATTAATCGAGAGGGTTTAATTGTTTTGTAACTCAACATTTGCTAGAATTAAGTTCCCATAACTTGGTGGCGCTCTGTTAAAGGCCTCTTACAATAATTGAAATGTCCCCATTTAAGGTCCCTTTCCCAGCCGTACATATATCCTAGCTATATCCTTTAATCCGGGCCAGTCCTCTATGCCAGTCGAGTCCAGCTGGGGGCGTGGCCTCTTGTCTTAACCCAAATTGTTCGCCATTAAGCCGTCAAGTGCTAAACATGCAAGCGATTCCCAATCCCGCCTCGCCCTTTCTCTCGCTCTGTATCTTACTTTCTCACCAATTTTCCCCGCACTCTGGCCCCCCTTTCGTTTTCCTACTTTCGCGTGCCAGTATATGGAAAACGTTGCAGAGAAATGTGCCAAGATAAAAACCAACTTTGCATATTTACTAACCCTGTCAGATGTCGGTGGAAGTCTATTAAAAATGGTGTGAGATCAACACGGAAATGTGCTGCGGACTACTGGGTTATTTTCAATTTCCACAGGATCATTATTTAGCTGTTAGTTCCGCGAGTGCGGGCTTCATCAAACTGAATAAATTTAGATGTCTCTTTTATCATCTTAAAGGTTTTGGTCCTTTAAGCCGGATCAATAGCAGAAAATCAGCTTCACTGACAGTTGGCTTAAAATTGAAAGCATACAATTCGTTCGTTCTTATAAAATCTTATTTCCTTGGGCCAAAAACAAGAGCAGCATTAACATAGCACAAACATAATTTTCGTTGCACTATTATGGCGAATGCACATGTGTGAGTGAGTGTGTCTGTGTGTTTTCGTTTGTCACGCTAACCTCAAAATTGCCGCCAACAATTTAACAAGCAGACGTTGTGTGAAAAATATGTCAAACAGAAGGCGAAGGCGGTGACATTTTGTTCGCTTTTTTCTGCATACGAAAATTGCGTTGGCCCCACACACAAACACAAACATATATACTCACACACAGCGAGTGTCCCCACAGACGAGTTACCAACATAAAAAGTGGCGACACACATACACGGGCAACAGAGTTTCCCAGCCACGTTTTGAATTATGCATGTCTGCCACACATGACTCGAATTTTCCCACCCCAAACCCCAGCGACACTTCTTCTAACGCGAAGAAAAACATACATATTCGCAAAATAAAAATGACAAAAAGAAGCCAACGGCCCGAAACTATTCGTGGCCGCTTTTCCTAGCTTTTCCAGTTAGAGAGGTTGTTGTTGGGGAGGGGGTGGTGTCGGAAAGCAGCCAAGCAGGAAGGATGTGTTCGGATATTACGGTTTCCCAACCTCATAATGACTGAATTCGGTGTCTGGCTGCTTGCTTGGAAGCACTCCAAACGAACATGTTGCAGGCACAGGCACAGCAACCTTTGATTGCCCCCAAAATGTCCAAGGGTAAGTGGATTATGCTTCTGAAGTTCCAGCCAAGGGGAGCTCATTTCAAAGTCAATTACCTCTGCGTGTGGAGCAGAGTTTTCCCTGATGGAAAATATCTTCATGGTATAGTTTTTTCGTGTTTTCAGTTCAATGGAAAATAATAATTTACCCAAAAATATTGTTCTAGCTTTAATATTTAATAATAAGTTAAATATTGCTGAAAATACATGTTTTTGCAATTTTATTTTCATTTCCCCTGTGAACTGGTGGATTTCCTAGGAAAAACGTTCAATATTTGTCAGCAAAGCAATTTTAATATTTGGTTTTAGTTTTATGGCATATCCAAAATAAAACTCTAAACATTTTCTTGTAAATTTGCTTAGGGCTTGTTAATTTTTAGTTACTATTGCATTAAAAGTAAGTTGAAAAGGTTGATATAAATAATCAAAACAAAATAAACAACTGGCCATATAGCACATTAAGGGAGTGAAGCGAACGTCCCGAAGGACTTTAATTGAAAACCAATCAATAGAACAAAAATAACTTTTGGCCGTTACATCACGTCCGACTGATTGGGCCAAGTTGCAAATATAATTACTGGTAAAAAGCCAGAAGAGCGAGTGGCGCGAATGGAGGAAAAGGAGGCCGGCACAAAACAGTAATTAAATGGAAAACGCACTCGAAGAGTCAGGCGAGCTGGCGCAGAGTGAACCAACTTGTGCAAGGCACTTGACTTTGGGCCACAATCGCGTGACTTTGAGCCAGCCCCTCGAAATACGTTCACAAATACAAGCGCACTAGCTCAAACTCAAGCAGAAGCACAAGTACAAGTACAAGTATCGCTCAAGTATGAATTTATTTATACGTAATGCGTATACATGATTTCTTTTTATAATTTTAATTTGTGGCAACCTTGGCCCGCACAACGACGGCCTTGAGTGTGGGATACACACAAAAAGAAGGCAGACTTTGGGCGGGGAATTTGAGTGGATTTTGAGTTTCTTGTTTGCCGTTGAATAATAAATGCCGCTATTGATTTCCTCCAGCAGAAGCCAGCAGCCCGAAATGAAGGCACAAAAATAAACCAGAAAATTAAACTCCAGCCGGAAACGGAAGATGGCGATGGCGATGGCGTTGGCGATGGCGGAACTTTATTGACCCGCTTCGGTGCCACAAATTTACTTCCTTTTGCGGGGGGAGTCCAGAGAAAAGTTCTCGGCTCAACTTTACGATCTTGGCACTTGTTGTTGGCCCCCGAACAACATAATTTGGCCAAACGGCAATCAACGCCCTTCCAGACACACAGCATATTCATATGTCAGCCGGTCCAGGAAAAGCGGAAAAAGCTAAGAAAGAAAGTAGGAAAGTCCTTTCGTTTGTCAAAACCTAATAAAGTGCAAACAGCAGCGGAAAATAATGTGAGCACATAAAAATAAGCAAAAAGTTTCCATCTTCATTTTTATATATATATATATAGATTGGAGTCGGCCCTTAGACTTTCCCCTCCGTATCCATTGTTTTATATTGTTTACCCTTTCTGGAAAAGGGAGGAACCACTTGAACTTGGCATTGACAGGGCGTGCTCAGAGTTGGCCAGTTGGCCTATCTTATCAGCAAAGTGGAAAGTGGAAAACTTTCCTCTCACCACTCGCATTTTGTTAGACACTTTCGCTGACAGGGCCCAGAAGCGTTGCTAGCTGTTATTCTGTGTTTAATTAGACCCAAAAATTTGGCACACAAAGAATATTAAATGCAGGGATTCTCTTTTTGATACCAGTGGAACACATATAGAAGTGTATTTCGTCTTCCAGCAGATCAGGAATTTAATTTAATGCGATCGAATTGGATTGAAAACAACTAGAGCTCGGAAAAAATAGAACAAAAAGCGTTGTATTGATTTATACTGCAACTTGTGCTTGTCTTTGTCGAAACTTCAAATGCTTTCAACTTTACGCAATTGGTGTGGATATGCAAACCCAGTCGACCAAATATTTTTACACCGAGAAACTTTTCCATTTTATTCCATTCGCCACTGACGATTTAATTTGCGGCCGCCGCTTTTTCGCCACAATTGCGAAAACAAAAATTTTAGTTGCGAAAAAAGTTGGGGGCAGGGCTTAGCTTAACAGCAACTTATGCAAATGCCTTATGCAGCGAAGGATCTTCCGTCTCCCTTCTCTTAGCCGGCTGAGGCGAAGTCAAATAGAAGGGAAAAATAAAGCGAACTTTTTGTTAGTTCGGTTTAAGTACCGTGGAAAAGGTTGATGGGCTCCTCCTTGCTCCTCCTCGCCAGGGTGGACCAGGGTGTTTTTTGGGGGTCAGTAGTGCTTGACTGCAGCGAATGCCTTTTGTTTCCCAGGGAAAAATACCCACAAAATGGCATTTTGGTTTGCTCAAATAACTCAGTTGGCCGTAGCCGAGAAAGGAGGCAAAATATTTCCCTCATTTGCATTTTACAAGACGCTTTTCCGGACGCGGCAGTTCCATTTGGAGGGGGTGCTGAAGGAGGTCAGTGTGAGTAGGAGTTAAATTCGCCAAGATTGCTAACAGTTAACCACACATTCCTTAATCTTTCGTCGGCTGCAATGAATCTTTTGCCCCCGGCTCGCTTTTGGTTCTTTTCAGCCGAAGTCAGGCCAATTTGTGGCCACTAATTCGGCACTTGAATAGTCACTTGAGAGAGAGAGAGAGGAAAGCTGCTAGAGACCGGGAAAACAGGGGAAACTGTGGAAAATTGGGGAAGGCGTACTCCATGAGAAGTGTACTTTCGTAGACTTTTAACGATGTCATCGCTGTAGACTTGCGGCATCTAGTGCCCCCCACGTATTTCCCGTTTTTCGTAATTTTTTGCCAGCCCGCATTCCCTTTATCAATTACGCTTTCATTTTTTTAATGATTTCGACTGCAGTTTTGTTTGGCTTGCTTCGAGTTGAAGTCTCTTAGGGCTGCCTTGATTTCTTCGCTGCTTTCCTTCCTCGACGCTTTTCTTCTGCTGACAAGTGCACATTTTTCTTGGCCCGTACTGCTTACCATATTCCCAGCCTTATGGGGCCAGAAAAGCGCAAACTTCGACAAAAGTTTTAAGGAGTAAATACTTGTCTTTTTTTTTTCTTATTGAGTAAGTTTGAAGAATGCATTTTTTCTCCCTCGCTTTACTCTCTTTGTTAGCTTTGCAAATTAGTCAGCCGTGAATGCCTCGAGCAAGTTTGGAATTTTTCTATTAATTAGTTGGTAAAAATTATTAATTATCTTCGTTATGGTTCTGTTCATGCCGGTAATTAAACGCATACATCGTTCTTCGAGGCATATTTGATGGAAATCCTTTCTACATTTCCAAGCTACTATTTAAAAGGTTATTTTTAGACCCCTCTCTGCTATTTCGGACCTTAAATTCCACTTGCTTTGATGTAGCCTTTCGAGAATCCTAGTCCTTTCCCCCCACCTTGATTTTCCTTTCAGCTCGTGTTCTAGATTCTCACAAAGTCCTCGTGGTCTCTATCGCAATGCGATGATCTGATATGATAAATCCTACCTCAAATATGAAACGAGTTTGGGCAGAAGGACTTTTCACTCAAACACATATGTACAGCGTGTGTGTGCTGGTGTTTACCCTTGTGTCTGTGCAACTTGTTGCAAATGCTTATCAATTAATAAAAATCATTGCCTACTTTTCTGCGTTTTGCTTTTCCTGGCCTTCCTCGAGGGAATTTTTCGCCTTGGGGTTTTCACACACCCTTCTCTGCTAGGGGTACACATAATTCTACGATCTGCCTTTACAAGCGATTGCCATATTAAAGGTGTAGTTTTGTAAACTTTAAATTTAAACAAGATGGATATATACAAAGATGTCGTTCTATGCTGCTTAAATATTTTCCTAGGCTAAAAAAGGCTGTTATCTACGAATCTTTTATGAATTTCTTTGGAAAAAGAGTATAGTTCGTTTTGGTTGATTTCTATCTCCCATTTCCCATTCCTTCTACATTGGGAATCCTTATTTATGGAGAGCATTTGGCGTAATCCACCATCATTTATACCAATTTGCGGGCAAATAGTTGCCATATGTGAACAGGCTGGTGGGCATTTAGTCAGTAGAGAGGAAAGTTGGAAGCCCGGGGGGCCAAAAGCAGAGCTTAAGCGCCAGTCGGCGGTCTTTGATGCGATGCCGCTTTTGAAGAACAGTTGGTGATTTATGCGGATATGACTGGTGCTTCTTATCAAAAAAAAAGGGATCGCAAATCCCATTCACACCTCAGTTAAGACTTTTAAATCAATGCCTTTTGATTGGATGTACTCGTGCCATAAAGGGGTATGCAACCTTTTCACTCAATATTCACAAATTGATACTACACCAAAAAATGAGATTAGATATGCAGTAATGGAAGTCATTTAAAGTTCAGGACTCGCTTTCCTCACTTTCCTGCTGAAAGGGAAATGAAGTAGCAGTGAGAGTACTGAGAGCACTTTCAGCTGCTAATTCACTTGGGGAGGCCGTAAAAAGGGGAAATTGAATAAATTAATAAGGCGCACACAAGAACCGAAGAAGGCCAGCTGTTGCCCAGGAACGAAAAAGGGACGCCGAGGTCCTTGCGAGTGTCCTGCCAAGTCCGAGGATGTAATTAATAAAGTTATTACCAACAGGGCGCAGTACTCCGGCCAACGGAGAACAGCTTACACGCGGACACCATTAACTTGTAATTATGGCCGGTTTCGGCCGCGCAAGGGAAGTCCGGCTTGATTGCCAAACTTATTGGCAACCGTTGCGAAGCTTTTTCGGCAATTGGCAACTGCATCGTACTCACAAATAGGCGAACGTTGTGATTGCAATTTGTCCGCTCACTTCATCCATGTGGGAAAGTGGGTGCGATAACTAGTTCTTAGAAGTGATTTCCCAGCAAAATCTTAAGCGACTTTCAACCCATTGCATACCTTTAGACAACTTAACAAGTACGGTAAGTCACAGGACTCACAATTCAAGCAATCCGATACATTTCTACTTACTTCCAATTTAACAACCGATTCAGTTTAATGAGATATCGTTACCGGGAACGCCCCCTACAATGAACACCGACGAACGATCAAATTACAACTGGCCGGTCCAAAAAGCCGCTGGCGATTTCGTAACGGAGACAATATTTGAATGCTTTCCCCATTTGGAGCATTGATACGGTGATCCATGTATCTGCATGTGTTTACAAGCAGCTCCTACGCAACGCCATCTGTTGGCTGACAAGCTAATACAGCTTATTGAAAAATGATTGCGTACTTTTGGGCAAAACGGCAATGGAAAAGGACTCCCACACACACACACACACACACGCACACACAGGGAAACATTGCTATCTGCTGTAATGATTTATGCTGTCACATTCCATTTATTGCACATAATTCGTGGTAAGCCACTCGCCCATTTCCAACAGTTCCATGGCCATTCATTTATCTTAGCACTTGCTGAATAATCGAATACAATTTTTTAGTGTCGCTTTAATAATATTTATTTACAGTCAGAGCCGAAAGTATGACTTGGCACGTAGTTCACCTAGCGATGGCAGCCGAAAGTGCTAATGCCGGTGGGCGGTGTGCGGCAAGGGGCGTGGCAGGTGACTGGAGGCCAAGGCAGACTTGTCGTTAACATATTGTGGCATATTTATTTTCTTTCCTGCCGCCAACATTCACGTTGCCCGTCAAATTCGCCAAGCTGGTCGAGGGAAAAAAAAGAAAAACCTATAGGGAATTCGACTAAATACCCTAACAAGTAAGTTGATTTCTTACAACAATCTAGCAATGAAGTAAAAAATAATACAAATTGTTTATATATTTCCTAGACGCAAAATGTTTAATTAAATTTTGAGCAGCATTACTTAAAAATGGTATGTTACCTTTGATAGGGTAAACAAATTCCACGAATGGTCTAAAAGTGTGCCGGGAAAAGGAGTGGAAGAAGCGGACGAGAAAAAAAAGGAAAACAGTCGAAGTAAACGAATTTCTTTCGTACGTGCCTGACATTTCATTGTTTTCGTTGCGGAAGAAAGAACGCAGTTAGAAAGCAGGTGAAAGGGCGGAGAAAGTGGGCTTCGAATGAACGGAAGGTTGGGTCGAGAACTCACGCACCATCCTGTTCGGAGCAACCTTCAGATGTCGCCTCTAAACGGCGTCGATGTCGATACACGTACGTCATCTTCATGTGGCCTATACCTATACCCTAACTTCTACGATTGGTAATTAACCGAAAATATTTAAAAAAAAAATGTTCTTTAATTGGTAAAATAAATATTATGCAGTCCGAAGTATAAGAAAATAATGTGTTACTACATTTAAAACATAAGCATAGATGATAATGTAAGAAACGATAAGATGATTAGTAAGATGAACAATATAAGGATGTATTTCTTTATCAGTAAATATTATACTAGTACCTAATTCTACAAATCACTAAATCACAGCACTATAATATGAGCTATATTAGTGTAATTACTTCTTATGTCTAATCCATTATTTATTTAATGCTACCTAAACAGAAGGAAAGCGCAGAACTGTGAAAATATTTACCTCATAGTCCAAAATTCCCATCTATTCCTTAGGAATGCGTGAGTGTGGGTGAGTGGGTGTGTGTGTGGGTGTGTGTGTGGGTGTGTAAGTGTCGCAGTGTGAGTTTATGCGAGAATTTTATTCGTCGCTATCGCAATGTGGCATGTCAATTTATTTGTCAAAGAGAGAAATAAGGCAGGTAAGAGTGTGAGCGGGCTAACGGGGAAAGGGAAATGGCAATAGCTGGCGCATAAAAGCAAAAGCCTCACACAGATACGAGGCGGAGAAAGTAGCTAAAGGGAGGAAGAAAACAATGACAGCCTCAAGTTGCTTCCCATTGAGATACTTCGCATGTGTGGGCGGTCTTGCCTATCTGGGCGTACAGTGCAGCGTCGCTAATGCAAACGGGCATTTACATGTTATAGATTGCAGAAACTTAATAGCTTGCTGCGAAACATGCTGAAATATGTATAGCTTGGTTGAAAATGAAACATTGGAAAGTAATTTAAATATATGCGAAAGGTTTTCAATAGCTTTTCCTGTGTGGGCGAGTCTGATGGCGACTTAAAGCACTCGGGGCAATACCTGGCTGTACAGGTAATCGATATTTATAGTTATGGAAATCGCAACAGGACGAGCCAGGAGGAAAGGTGAGAGAATGGGAGCTCGACCATTGGTGGAACATCACGTTTGTCCCGAGATAAGAAATAATATCGTACGTTGCCATGAAGATACATATGTACTCCTCACTTGGTAAAGATTTTCCTTTCGACTTTCTTTTTTCAGTTTTGCACCCCAGCAGCTTAAAGCCTATAATCTTAGCTGACTAAATTGGGAATCGGAATAGAGTTTCATGAACCCAAATATTTTTGGGTACATACGAGTTGGCATGACACAAACACGTTAGACGTTTCTATTAATAGGCCCAGCCGAATGTATTTATGCATTTGTGAATGCAAGTAATGTTATTGCCCACAAAGCTGATTAAATTAACACCTGCCTTTATTAAACGGAATAGGCCAAGTGTAATCGCAGCTATTTACATTCAGCAAGGTTTTTGATAAATTAGCAGAAATATTTATTATGCAATCACCCGAAACTACTGTGTGGAATTTATGAATTTAAGCCCAATATGTGTGAAAAATTGTTTGCATACCTGAATTTCTTTCATTTAAATTACTAATGAAATTGTATCTCTAAGTTGCTATTTGCTTTTCAGTTCATTCAAAGCCAGTTTATATTCGCTTAACATCGAACTAGAGAGTTGTACTGCGATATTTTTGTGACGACCTTTCACTTGAATTTCCCAATCTGTAAATTCTATTGTGTTGAACACTTCAACTAACTACAGTTCACTTCACTCGACTATGCCGCTGTCCCTCGCTACTCTGCATTATTGACAGCTTATTAAATTGATTTAATTTGGAACTTGGCAAACATGTCATGCTGCATCGTCATCACCGCCAGCAGCATCACGCACAACTTTTGTCCTGACTAAGGCATCGTCATCCCAACGCCGAGATGGGTCCCCAGTTGGATGTGGGACACCGATAGCACTGATACCATCCCACGCCAGGTTCGCACCCACATCCGCCCACTGTCAAGCCAGTTGTTGACTTTTTATTGCGTGTCTAAGCCCCCGAACCCCAATCTCCTCCAGTCGTATCCACACTTTCTTTATCCAGGGGCGTGAGTATCCCAAGTTAAGTGCTCATAAAATATTTGTAAATGTTTCAGCTGCCGAGGAGTGGAAAAACTAACCGAGAACATTTTAAAGCATACTTATGAGCCTCGACTGACTCGGGGGCCTGTCAATTTTCCACAATCCTAATGCTGTCAATTAGGGCCTTCTAAATTGTTAAGCAAGCCCCGCACCGCCCCCTGCCACCCACCACCTTGTTTACACTCAATAATAATCCCATGAGCTGGCGAACCAACTTGGCCACAAAAACCATCAAATTGTTTCCCTTTTTTTTTGGGTTATGAGTACAGTGTGCTGTTGCGTGAGTGCTCTCATATAACTAATATTTATACCGTATAAAGTCAAGTGAATCAGTGCGGAACTTTGGCTTTTTTGGCGCATCGTTTTTGTTCGCCCAAAGTTCAACAAATTCATTATCCTGAAAGGGCGACTCATCTTGAACTTTTTGCTCTGGCTTAAAAGTCACATGGAAAAGTAGCATAAAAAGGAAAATGAATTGGAAAAATCGAAAAATGAATGGGAAATGGTACATAAAAACTGGAAAAACCTATAATTGAGTGCAACCAGACTCTGTTCTAATCTCAAGACCCGAACTCTCGCATTTTTGGCCAGTTTTAATCCCATCTGGCTGTGAACTCCGAGGCAAAAGTCTGGATGCCGAGGTCAAGACAATCGCCTGGCAAGTGCACCTGATTGGCCCTAATAAGCTGCCCATTAGGATGGTCCCGGTGACACAAAAGCCCATCACAACGAGCCTTGAGCCACTGCATCACTTTGCTGGCAGGCATCAGATGGCGATGGTTTTTTTTTTTTTTTTGGTTTTTCCGAGCCATTCAATCGCTCCGCCAGACAAGCAAATTTCGTTAAAATCCCATCATAAAAACACACGAAGCGCTGCACAAATCCAAATACTGTAAAAATACAACATTTGGGTCACTTTTCTTTTCTTCTCAATTTTTGCGCATCTCGTTTTTTTTTCTCTGTTTTGTGCGCGTTTTGTTCGGTTCCAGTTTATTTTATGGCAGCTTTCAAAGTTTTTACTCATCGCCGGACAGCTGAAGTTGCTGCTCCTCTTGAGGTGGCAATAAAATAAATGGCAGCACTTTCGGTTTTACACACACACACACACACACATAGGGAGCTACCTACCTACCTGTGCAAAAAGGCAATTTGGAAGGGTGGAAACGTGAAAACGTGGAAAAGCGAAGCCTGCAATGGCCATATATCAAAAGGCGAAAGAGTAAAGCACATAAAACCAGCCAAACTAAACGAACGTGAGATGTGCAGAGATCGGACCAACAGGACAGCGGGATTTGCTGGCGGCAAGTTGGTTAGCGGCAAATATTTGTGGTACTTCCAGTTGGCCACTGAGTGGTTTATGACTTCTTGGGCCAGTCCCAAATCAGTGGCTCACGCTGAACTGGAGGACCCCGGCACTAAAATCCCGCCCCTGCACCGCGCAAAATATCAGGCAATACTTAAATGGTTTCCACTTGAAGGGTCATGGAAATTTCACTACACCTGCAGAAAGCATCACTTGAGTTTCCAAACTTGTTTAATAATTAAATACTTTTACTCCGTTTTATGCGCATTTAAAGTCTGTTGTCCTGAAGATTAAGACCAGTTTCCTACACATTATGGCTATTATATTATAGTCACTTTTGACTGCATCCATACAGCTTTCTTTCTGTGTGCGAATGCTGCTGAGGGTCTCAGGTGAAACGCTTAACGTGAATGGCTCATCTCATTGTTGAAAGTATTGACAACATTGTAGTTGGCAAAAGAGGGCGAGAAAGGCATAAACCAGCGCATGAGAGGGTGCGAAAATGTAATTTCTAAAAGGATTACCGAAAGCCTTAAAGCAAATCCTGGCGACAAGGGAGCCGAGAGAGCTGGTGACATGAAAAATGAATTGCAAGCCACGACAAAAAAGGCGAGTTTTCATTTTACCAAACACACATACTCGCGCACGTGTAGTCATCGTCTCGCCGGCGTAAAAATATGTGAAAAATGAACGGAAATGCCGCAGCGGCAAAGCGGAAATGAAAAATGCACACAAACACACACACACACATGAATGCGAATAGCCCGGAAAATGGCGGCTACCTCAGCGCTCGAAGAGCCAAAATCAGAAAGCAATGGAAAGCCGAAGAACAAGGGGACTGCGAATGGAATGGCAAAGACCCACCAAAACCGAAGGAAAGTCAGCCATTGAGAAAGTCAGACTCGGCGAGTACATTGTAATTAATGATGAGGCATAAAGCGCATAATCGAGATGCTGGGGTCGCTCGCACAGATGGATTTTCCATGTGAATACATAAATAGCACACCGAGGGAAAACCAGGAAGTGACTTTAAGCTGCCGCCGGTTGAAACCTAACCGTTGTAGGAAAACCCAACCACTTGAGCAGCAACAAACCGCAAGTTCGATCAAGAACATCTTCTACTTAAGTCATTTTCAGGCATTTTCCGCATTCAATTTAATTGAAAAGCTATGTTCGCACATAGTTTATGGCTAAACAAAGCCGATTACACTTATTTCACACACCACAAACTTAATGGCAAGGTCAGAACCCGAGAACGGTAAGCATTCTAGATATTAAATTCCAATCTTAATTATATAATAATTATATTTATAAAAATCCATCAAATCAATGAATATGCTTAAATGGTGAATCTATTATTTTAAACAGAATAAATTCCAATCAGAGCTTTACCTAAAATTTGGCATTTGGTAAAATGAAAGTTCAAATTAGGGAGGTACGACTGTAGAAGGTGGGGAAAGGGTTTGCCCACGGACAAAGTGACCAGGAAACTTGTTGAGAGTGAATCGGAAAACCCAGACACACACACACTGCTAGATACTCGAAAAGCCACTCGGTCAGGTGTTAAAACTAATTTACGACAATTTGGCCAACAAACAACAAAAGTTGCCCCCGGGCAGAACGCTCTACGTTCTGAGTGCTCCGCATATTTCACACGATGCATGAAAAGGGTACGCAGAGCATCCTTTAGAGGGTGTAAAAGTGGGTGTTTCCCACCACTCATTCCCCACTCGCCCACTCGCCAACTGACCACAAAAGCATCGAAATCGAACAGAAGCCATGTCCGACAAGAACTCAAGGACAACTCGAACCCAAGCCCAACCACAACTTGATCCCAATTTGGCTTTGAATTTTGCTCACCGCTGACAATTTCCTCCTTGCTCCTGGATTCCAAAGTCTAGATGCTAGATGGCCGCAAATAGACTTCCATCCGCTTTTGCAGTTCGTGCTTTTTATTGAAGGAGAATGGATTTTCCTAGGCAAATTAATCGGGCACACGGCCACAAAACGAATAACAAGCAGAAATGCAATTCATTCAACTCGATTCAGCCAAGTCATTCTTTGATAATTAGCATGTAATTAAAGCGAATACGCCCCCTGGTGGGAAAAAGGGGAGACTACTAATGATGATGGAGTTACAAACGCCAAATTTTCAGAAAAAAACTCTCGCACATTTCTTCTTGTTATGCAGTGAAAATGTAAATCAATCTAGCTACCACGTTTTGCGAATAATGGATTCATGGCAAATGAATATAAGCTTAATTTACAGGAAAAACTAAATACATTGCTGGTCAATAAAACTCTTTAACTGCTGGCTCAGGGAGAACTCTAATCTTCAGTCAATGATTAACTAAAGGAATCTATCCCTACACCCAACTCCGTGTCCATTCATTCACCTGCTCTAATGAATTAGCAAGCCCAATTCAAACAGGGCACAACAAAAAAAACGGAAAAACGGAGGGGAATAAGCCGGCAAAAGGAGTGCGGCGGAGGCAAAGGTAAATGGAAAGTCATTATGATACACATTTGGCCTAATGAGATTTTTTATGTTGATGCCAAAGGTTGTGGCGCAGGTGGGGGGGGGGGGGATGGCCACACGCAAGGGTCTTCCTAATTATTCACAATGAATGAATGAATGGCTAGGTGCGGGTGTACGAGAACATTTTGACACCTTTATGGCTCAATAAATTGGACCGAATGCTAGGAACTCCGGGCATGCCAGTTCATTCGAAACTCACACGGGGATTTTGATATCGCCTCTGATTACGGCTAAGATGACGAGGCCACTCGTAGCTCATTCCCATGGCATTGTGCAGTAAGAGAAAAATCTCATTCCGTCCAAAGAATACATTTTCGTTGGTATGAATATGCAATTAAATTGGAAACATTTTAGCTTAATTTCATTCATAACAAGAATTAATCATAGCTTTTGTATTCTTAGACTAATGCATTGTTTATTAAAAGAAAGTGACATTATTTTTTCCCTGTGTATGCAAACTGGCAATGTGGGCACGTAAAGTTTACAGTTACCCAAGCACTGGACTCGTTAGTGCTCGGATACTATGTGTTATAGTTAAAAGCGACGACCAGACGGAGGAGCTCCTGCCCCTCAGTTGGGTGGCACTGAATAGGTGGTGTCCTGGGGATCCTTGAAACCACCGATGCCGATGCTGATGGCGGCGTCGTCGACTGCTTATGAATAATGTTTTCATTTTCAGCCCGGCAAATTTGTCCTCGTCTTTGGCACGCAATTGCATGTTAAGTGCATATGATTCCCGCACTGTTTCCTCATTTCCACTTGGCCAAAACCCTCGGTGCTCAATCAGCCTCGAGTAATACGCGAAAATTATGGGTTGTAATGTAAGAGGCACTTTTGCTTACTTTTTTTTAATGACATCCCACAAACGCGACATGTTCCGTGGCTCTGGGTCTTAGTGATTAGCACCGCCGGAACAGGACAAACATTAGAAACTGGCGTCATTTATATAAATTAATGTCGTCTGCACTGGGTAGCAGGGAGCAGAACTTTCGGAATGACTTTTGAAATTTTAAACTAATAAGATGCGTTAAAGTTGGTCGTCTTCCAAAGGCATTTCATGACAACTTGCTGCCTCATTTTGGAGGTGGTCATATGTATTTATGTGCATATTCTAAATGAATCCGCACTTATGCTATGTGGCATTTATTTGAAATCTGCACAATGCTTTATCAACCGGGATATCCGTTTGCATTGGACTAAACCCGAATGGAAGTGCATTTTCCTATGACATGCAAGCCCCAAAGTATGCAACAGTTTCTGAGTGAGTGCGGCATTGAATTTTCACACAATCAGAAACCAGTTTGAACGCATCCGCTTCCGCTTTTGCATGGCGGTTTGCATTTTTGAGTTAAAAGCGTGCGCTTTTTTGCAATTTGATTTGTCGCCTAAATTCACAGCATTTTTGACACCAGTTGGTTGCGAAATTCGGCGACAGCCGTAGATTTCGTTTCATTTTGTTGGCATTTGACAGAATGTCAAACGCAGAACTATAAAAATGCATTCCCTGCGCGACCACATCAAATTTCAATTAAAGCGCGAAGTGACCTGCTGCATGGTGCATTTAAAGTGCATTTTGAAAGCGGAACCTGCATTATGGATAAGATGCAGCCCAGCATAACAAAACCCTAGAGACTTTCGACGGCATCAACCGCAGATGACGACCTGAGGGCCATCCGCTGTTTAAAATGCTCTCGAGAACGACAAAGTTTCAGTTTCCACTGCAGATGCACTTGGAAAAAATGGTAAGCCATGTGTAAAAAATGCACAAATATAAAGTTAGCTTAGTGAACCACTGAAGCTGCAAAATAATTAATGCACCAATCATTTTACATATAATAGGTATTATAAGCCATATCGTTACTTTTCCCTCTGTGTAGCTAGGCATTCACAGGCTTGTACCTAGACCTCCTTTCTTCGCACACGCCTCCGAGTCTTTCACTAAAAATAAGTGTTGAGCAAACATTCTGCGGGCATGGCAGCTCGCCTATGCCACATCAGCAGCATCTTCAGCATCTTTGTCCTCTCGAAACAGGGCCATGTTTGTCAAGCCATGAGCTGCGGAATTTCACTGCAAGCAAAAGTAAGAATGCAGTGCAAGATGGCTAACACTTTGCCCAGATCCTTGCCCAGTGGGTAGGTCATGTGGTGCCTGTTGATTTAGGTGGGAATTAAGTGACGTACGAAAATATATTGGCCACTATTGTCTATAGATACTACCTCTCGGGACCTTTAAATGAGTGCTTTCAAAACGATGGTACAGTATAAGATCATATCTCCTAAGTACGATTGTCTTCCCTATGAAGCCAATAAGACTGAACTTATTGGCTGCCCTTATCTATACTGATCCTATATGATGTACAACATTTGTATTTACAAAAATCTTATCTGCATTACTTCAAAAGCAAATACCTAATAATTTCCTTAATTAATTAAAGGGAAACACTTGAGGGACGTGAGTGCTCTGAGTCAATCGATTTGGTTGAGTTATTACATTAGCTGAATGAAGATGATACGATATCATTGGTAGCCACAACTCATTAGCACAGAAGACGAAGTGAATAGAGCTATTTACTTGCAACTTGTCGGAAAGCAACGAACTGTAGCACTCCGCAATGGCTGACCTGCTCAAATTGTGTTTGAGAATCGCATATGCCTACGGACGGTTGACCGGCGTAATCAACTTTAAGATTGATTTGAAAACGGGTCAAGCGCTAGTTACCAGAGGAGCTACGCTTATTTCAGTGAGCACACACTTGCTGATCTTTGCCCTACTCCTCTACCAAACAATGCGAAAAAGTGTGGTGAACGTCATGTGGAAGTATGCCAATTCCCTTCACGAATACGTGTTCCTGGTCATAGCCGGCTTTCGCGTAGTCTGTGTCTTTCTGGAGCTGGTCAGTCGATGGTCGCAGCGTCGCACCTTTGTGAGGCTCTTCAACTCATTCCGGAGACTGTATCAGAGAAATCCGGATATAATCCAGTACTGCCGAAGGAGCATCGTTAGCAAATTCTTTTGCGTCACAATGACAGAGACACTGCACATCATAGTCACCTTGGCCATGATGAGGAATCGGCTGAGCATTGCTCTGGCTCTGCGCATTTGGGCCGTATTGAGTCTGACGGCCATAATAAATGTAATCATCACGCAGTACTATGTGGCCACCGCGTGTGTGCGAGGACGATATGCGCTCCTGAACAAGGATCTTCAGGCGATTGTGACCGAATCCCAGTCGCTGGTTCCCAACGGAGGTGGCGTCTTTGTGACCAAGTGTTGCTACCTAGCGGATCGCTTGGAGCGAATAGCCAAGTCCCAGTCGGACCTACAGGAGCTCGTCGAAAACTTGTCCACGGCATACGAAGGAGAAGTGGTCTGCCTGGTCATCACATACTATCTGAATATGCTGGGCACCTCGTATCTGCTGTTCAGCATTAGCAAGTATGGCAATTTTGGGAATAACCTGCTCGTGATCATCACTCTTTGTGGCATTGTCTACTTCGTATTTTACGTCGTCGATTGCTGGATCAACGCGTTTAATGTGTTTTACCTTTTGGATGCCCATGATAAGATGGTTAAGTTGCTGAATAAGCGAACTTTGTTTCAGCCAGGTCTGGATCATCGATTGGAAATGGTTGTAAGAGCTTCAAACTCTCTTTAATGGTCGAAGATTTTAATTGAACCTTCTTGCAGTTTGAAAACTTTGCTCTGAACTTGGTGCGGAATCCATTGAAGCTCCATATGTACGGCCTTTTCGAGTTTGGTCGAGGAACATCCTTTGCCGTGTTTAACTCCCTGTTAACACACTCCCTTCTCCTCATTCAATACGACGTGCAAAACTTCTAAAACCTTAGGATAAATTACATTTGTTAAGAATAATATTAAGTGCGATTGTTAGCAATTTTATATAATCCCATTGTTGTAGCGTGCATTTAATTTCTTCATCATGCAATCAATCACTTGGTAATTATCCCTCCCATAGGCCTAATCATGTCCATTGGACACTGGACACTTGCTGAGTATTCCACTGTAATTCAATTTCAGTAGAGAACCATGGTTGACTTGGTGAAGACGATTTTGCTCATTGCCTACTGGTATGGCCTTGCCGTGGGAGTGTCCAACTTCGAGGTGGACTGGCTAACTGGAGAAGCCATTGCCACCCGAAGGACTACGATCTATGCAGCAGTGCATAATGCCAGCCTTATCACTCTGCTGATTCTTTTCAATCTTGGCAATAACTCACTGAAATCCGAGTTCATAAGTGCTCGATATCTGCATGAGTACTTCTTTATGCTCATGACTGCGGTTCGAATCTCGGCAGTTCTGCTCTCACTGATAACCAGATGGTATCAGCGTTCCAGATTCATTCGAATTTGGAATCAGATACTAGCCCTAGTTCGCGATAGACCTCAAGTGGTTCGTGGGCGCTGGTATCGTCGCAGCATTATCCTTAAATTTGTGTTCTGTGTCCTGTCAGATTCTCTGCACACCATATCGGATGTGAGTGCGCAACGAAAGCGGATCACTGCTGACCTGATTGTCAAACTGAGCTTACTGGCCACACTGACCACCATTTTTAACATGATCGTGTGCCAGTACTACTTGGCCATGGTGCAGGTGATTGGGCTCTACAAGATTCTGCTCCAAGATCTGCGATGCTTGGTGCGCCAAGCTGAATGCATCTGCTCCATTCGCAATCGGCGAGGTGGAGTTTACTCCATTCAGTGCTGCTCGTTGGCAGATCAGCTGGATCTAATTGCCGAAAGGCATTACTTTCTGAAGGACAGACTTGATGAGATGTCGGACCTTTTCCAGATACAGAGCCTAAGCATGAGCCTGGTGTACTTTTTCTCCACCATGGGCTCCATCTACTTTAGCGTCTGTTCGATCCTGTACAGCTCCACAGGATTCGGCTCTACATACTGGGGTCTTCTGCTGATTGTACTATCCACGGCTTCCTTCTACATGGACAATTGGTTGTCCGTTAACATTGGGTTTCATATTCGAGATCAGCAGGACGAACTATTCCGAGTGCTGGCGGATCGAACTCTGTTCTATCGGGAATTGGACAACCGACTGGAGGCAGCCGTAAGTTCAGCTTTCGATTTTCCCCTTCTACGACTTTTCCTTAATCTGTTTTTATTTTTTCAGTTTGAGAACTTCCAACTGCAACTGGCCAGTAACCGGCATGAATTCTACGTTATGGGTCTCTTTAAAATGGAACGTGGTCGTCTAATCGCTATGCTAAGCTCAGTGATCACTCATACTATGGTTCTTGTTCAGTGGGAAATTCAAAACGATGAATCGTAATTAGTTTTAATAAAGTTAGTTTCAATAACACCAGAGATCGCACTAGTTGGGGCGCAGAAAACCGATAATGGCCATTTCATGCACTGCCAGTGGAACAGAAGACAGTTGGTAATGGAAATTGCCTGGCCGGAATTCCTTTGTACTGTCAATTGGCAGGCATTTATAAACTTGGTCCGCGCTGGAAAGCCGGAGGAAACTGCCGGCGACAGTGACAAATCCAGCGACAGCATCAATACTTTGCCGCAATTCGAGCAATATAAACGAGCTCCCATTCAATTTGCCCCTCGCCATCAGTTCGCTTAGCATAAGTCGCAATTTAATCCCGCTCCGACATCCAACAACAGGCCATGACACTGCTCTGCCGGAGCATCCGGGATTGCAATCGGATTCGGATTCGGAATCGACATGGGCATCGGTATGGGAAGCTGGAACGGACAGGCAGACAGGCAGAACCGGAGACATTTTAGCATAATGCATTGCCACCGAGCCAGGACGAGGAGTCCTCGTCGGTATCGTGGGACACACAATGCGGCACTTGGAGCGACTTGTTGGGTGTAACAATGCAACATATTTGAACAACAACAGGGTTTATCGATTGTGAAGGAATCAAGATGCCATACTTCACGAACAGGATTTATTTGGTCGGTACATGACTAGGGAAATAAAAGTGTGCGTTTCATTTGGATAACAATTTGTATTATGCATACAAATCAACAAAAAGTCCAAACTCTATTTAGCATCGAACAAACTGTCAACAAACAAACAATACAATACGTAACCCATAATGTCGAATATGTAAGTAACTCAAAAATGAACTAAGAAGTTTCGCAACACTGAGATTTCTCTTCACCAGACTTGCTGCCAAACTCGACTGCCAATGCGCCGGAAAAAACAGTCCCATGGATTCGGTGATAGTGCCGATTACCCAGGAACTGAAGTGCATGCAAAAACTGGTCAAAAGGGTAAGACATTTTCAAATGGCCAGGCTTTTCCAAAGCGAATCTGAGATGTACGCTGAAGAACTAAAGGCCCGGAATCTTGCCATTTGGCGTGAACCTGATTATCGATACTGCAAGTGACCTTTAAGGCAGTCACCACAGATTATAATACGTAAAGGATCGATCCCTTTTTATTAACGATATTCAATTTCAATTGCCCTTTGTACTTTTTAAAATTTTTCCAAAACACTAGAATAGCCACAAAAAAAAAATGTATAAAGCAAATAAATGATGCCTAAGAGTGTAGAAATTATGATTTTTATGCAGACATCTGAGATCGTGCTATGATAGGATGTTAAATTCATGAAATATGGCTCTTCCAATGAATCTGTGAGCCCACAGAAAACTGAATTTCGACACAGCTAACACAATTCCCGATGAACCATAACTTAGTCGATATGCAAAGGAGCACAGGATATCCCACAGCAGCAGCGTCCGCGATGGCAGGAAAAAATGAGAATTAAATTGAATTTTCAAACGGCACGCACATAAATCCAAATGCCAAGGCAAACGAAAATGCAGCCGAAAAGGAAGAATTTGCAGTTTACTTTTCCCGCAGGCAACTGGCAGCAAAATGTTGCTCAAACATATCATAAATATTTGATTTCCCCACATTTTTCCAAGGTCCCTGCGATTGCGACGCCGTCTGCGGAAAATTGATAAGTTTTCAATGATTACGCCGGCAGATTGGTATAATTTGCGCGCAATTTCGCAGCAATTGGCAAATGTCACGCACGTGATAGTGGCTTAGAGAATTTCAAGCGAAGATCTAAAGATTTAATCGAACTGATAAAATACTATTCCATTTTTCAGCAAAACCGCGCAAAAAAATTCGAATTCTCCGCAATCTCTAATCTAAATCTAATAAAGAAATCTAATAGAGAATCTCTATGTTATTTAATACATAAACCCAGTGTTGTTAATACAATCATCGATAAGGATTGATTGCAATCGAAACTAGCTTACAAGGTTTCTATCATTAAAGTATCATCAACAGAACATTTCTTTCCGCCTGGCATAGTTCTTCAGAGCAGAACTTTCTTTGACTCCGGAATTTATCTAGTATATCATTTGGCCATTTTGGCCAGAATCGCATTGAAGAAAGATGACCAAGGGAACCACTAGTTTTGGAAAGCGCCACAACAAGACGCACACCATCTGTCGCCGGTGCGGCAACTCGTCGTACCATCTGCAGAAATCGAAGTGCTCCCAGTGCGGCTATCCTGCGGCCAAGACCCGAAGCTTCAACTGGTCCCGAAAGGCCAAGGGTCGCAAGGCGCAGGGAACGGGAAGGATGCGGTACCTCAAGAATCTGCGCCGTCGTTTTCGCAACGGATTGCGTGAAGGAGGTGCCGCTAAGAAAAAAACCAACTAAGTGGCGAAAGGAGTCTTTGATAAGTCCAATAAAAGCCGAATGAACGCATTCCCTTAAGTTCTGCAAAGTGTTTTAATTATGCTTTGAGGTTAGGAGCTTATAATCCGGCATGGCGTCTACTGGACGACGACTGGTGCTCTGAAGGCTACACACGTAAGTATTCCGAAGTTATGTGGCTTTGCAATTTATGTGCTGTGTATTTTGCATGCTGGGAGCTTTAGTATTTTGTGTTTGCTTTTCGGACTGCGAGAAATGCATTTTATGCATTTTTTATGGCCTTTAATGTGCACACACACCTGCCACGTGGCCCTTTGCCAGCATGTGTGTGTGTGTGTGTGTGTGTATTTAGAGAGAGACATAAAATGAAAGGGACAGGCGAAGCAACACCTTTTATGAGTGTGAGTATGTGTATGCCACGGCATGGCACATAAAGCTCGTGGCGAAAATCTGCTCACGCCCCAGGACAGTATTTCATCCCGACCTGGCCTAATCCGTCGCCATGTGGATTTTGGGCGCAGAGTCTTGGCTTGACATGATATATTCGCCGGGATTGGCGCTGAAAAAGTTTCCACCTGATTTATCTCTTTGGCGCAGCATCGAAACTTAAAGTAGTCGAGTTCGGTGCGTGCAACAATTGCCCACGCCCACTCATTAATTTTTGGCCCGGACCAATGACACACGTACGTATATGTATGTATGGATTCATTATTATGCAACGACTGAATTTTTAAAAATAATGATGTCTGCCGTCGCGCTGGAGATGGCGCTATATTAATGCGACAGGAATGCCATGCAGATCTGAAGTGCAGTTCGAGTGGAGTGACGAACGGGAAAAAACAGAGAAGTGCAGAGGAAAAAGCGAAAAGCCCATATTTGCAACCAAAGGTATTAATTTTCCGTTAGCACTTAAAACGAACAAAAAGGTCGTGTTCATTGCAATTTTGTGACCAGCTGCTATATATATTGTTTAATTCTTCATAACAAGCTGTCTACAAGTTTTCATCAATTCTAGAAGCTAATCTTTTTAGAAGTATTTTCATTTGGATAAGACTTCATCTTGGTAGCAACTTTCATATTGAGCTTGCGCCACATTTCAGGAAGCGCCTTTAACAATTCGCTTGAGCGAAATACCATTTTGTTGATTGAACATTTTCAATCGACATTTTTTGCTGCGCTTGTTGCCTTTCCATTATTTTTGTTCCCCTCGCCGTATAGTTGTCATTCAGTGAGCTGCAAAGTCAGCAGCATTTAAATTTCGCTCACGATTGTCTCCGGATGAGCAGTGCAGCGGATGAGCAGTGGGCGGAGGAGCAAACAGGCGTGGAAACTGGCATGGAAGGAATATCGCGGATTGAAAATCAACGGATACGGAACGGATGCACGGGCACTCAGTACTTGGTCCTTCGTGCCGGGGTACAACTCCTTCGCCTCCGCCGTTTTGTTGCCGCTGCAGCTGTCAGTTGGTGGAAAAACTGTCACTGCAATCAGATGCAATTAGAGCATCCGGTGCCCCATCGCGGGGGCACCGGGCGGGCTGTAAATGGGGCACAGAAACAGGGAAAGTGATTGAGAAAGTGGCAAACTCGTTAGCTAAGAGACTTGCTTTCTTTCTTGGCAATGACTCCTTTGGCAGGTGTAAAAGTGGGCCTCGCGCATTAATTAATTGCACAAATGTAATCAAGTTTTTGGCCGCTTTTCCTTTGAAAAATAAATGCCTTTTAAGTCGGCTGTAAAATATTCGTTCCATTTAATGATCACGCACAGTGGGTACAATTATACAATTTATAAACCAAATACATGCAATACAATAGGTTTGATTTTTCATATGGTGAATTTTTCCCATTTTCGATAAACTAAATTTTCACGAATTAGCCGGGATTGTGATAACCCGATAACACGGGTTTGCAAAAACCACATTTTGTGGCATTTGTCGTGTTTTGCGGTTGGATTTGTTGATGCTGATGCTGATGCTCCTGCGTTCGGACATGGCATCAAAAATTGGAATTCCCGTGAATAAATGCGATGCGGACGGACGATGGAGGAGCATTTGGACAGCCTATTTGGCTTATGTTGGTGTTTGCAAAAACATTAATTAAAATTCTTGGCCAGCAGAGAGAAAAAACAATTGCGCCAGTCCAATATTCCACACTATAATCCCTTCAATCTCAACTGGATAAATATTAAATGAGCCAGTTCGGACTGGAGACGACTCGACTTTGTTGCGGCTCAGCAAAAATGAAATGTTTGGCATAAAAAATGCATAAATTATGCAAACCATTTAAGGGGCAAACAAGAAGGAAAAATCGAAAATGCCTCAACATTTTTGCCTCGGTCAAGGCTTTGAAAAATTGATGCCTCTCGCCCGGCCAGCAGAGTCCAAAAGTCCAATGTGGAATGCTACACCACCTCGCAGTGTGTGCGTCTAAATGGACATCTGGGCAGAAAGAAGGCCCAAAGTGAAAGTCTCTTAACAGGGCTTTTAAAACTGCTGCCGCCCACTTCGTCCTGCTTGCTGAAGCCTATAAAATATTCATGCGTTTTATATACTATACTATACTATACTATATATGGGCATGGCGAAAGGGGGTAGCTTAAGTGACTTGGGTAAGTTGCCAGGCCTATGTCACAATAAAAGTCAGTAGGCTTTTCCGTGCCGTAATTAATGTAAATCCTCCTTTTACTTTCCTATGCCATACCCCTTTCACCAAAACACACTGCAATTTGGTTGTGTTCAATTTTTTGCCAGGTTTGATTCGAACCATTTTTGAATGCCTTTCGCGCACGCAACGTGTATTTAATTGATTAATACCTATGTTTATAAGCCGCACGCATTTACATAACTTGGGTGTATAAACACTTATACAAAAAAGTCCAAGAGTATGCAGCAAAAAATGGAATGCAAGTAGTTCGACTTTTCCAACCGCCAGAGGGCGCCTGTCATCCATCCTCTCACTTTTTGCAGCCATTAATTGATTTTCTGTTTACGCATAGCCCCACATTTGGGGCGCAGATGGAGGTGGGCACCAAAGTTCCCTAGTCTGATGCTTCCGGTTACTTCTTGTTATTATATTTCATTTGCCATACAACTTTGTTGTGATGCCTGATTCCAACATGTCGTGAATAATCCAGCAACGCAGGTTAAAACCGGAAGGATTTAAGGCAAGGCTAGCGGATTTAATACCCAGTGAGTAAGTTGGGGCTAAGTTCAAAGATCTATCTGCTTTCAGAAGTGAAAAATAAACATATGTCTTAGGTTCGGCATAAGATATTCAGCAAAAATAGATATTTTATTAAAAAAAATTAAAGAGCTTCTGAGCTGGATTAATCTTTTTGCTCTAGTAATGGGTATGCGAGAAGTTTGCACTGCAACTTTTGCGATATTTCTGCTGGGCGGAAAGCCAGAGCTGGGATGCCTTCTGCAGAAGGCGCAGTAGGGGCAGGAAGTCCGGCGGAGAGGAGGCACATGCCAACACTTGTTTTCTGTTAAGTGATTTAGGCCAAACTTTTGCACCCTCCCCTCGCTGTGTGCCATTCGCGCTTTTGGCATTTCGGGCTTAGACGTAGACGTAGACGAGGGGCGCCTGATGGGTTCCTTCCCCGATGTTGCAGGTCCTTGTGTTGCGGTTCCGCCGTGGCTCGGTTATTTTGTGAAGCATCGGAAATGTTTTGCAAAACTTTCGCGAAAGCGAGCGAATTCAACGAGAAGCGTTTAAATGCTTGCCGCATAATCGCCGTCAAGTGAATTTCATTTTCTTGACAAACAACATGAACTTCAAAGGAACTTGGCCAAAAAAACCCTCTTTTGAGTGGCTCAAAGGAAATTGAAATTGTTAACTGTGTGCGGGAAACTAGAAAAAAAGTGCCAAACTGGTTTACAGACTGTCACGCATTGATGTATTGCGTTCCTCGTTTTCCGGGATTTTGGATTGATGACTCTGATACGCTTGTGCCTCCTAGTTAATGCCATTTAAACAATGGATTATACAGTGTATTATATTAAACAACCATACCAAGTATAGTAAATACCCACAATTATTTGTTCAACGCAACGTTTTGACATCGTAATCGACATTACCTGCGCATATTTATCCCGTTTGGATTGCACATGATATTCCACCGAATTCCCTGCGAGGCAACTGACAAGTTTAGTTACTTTACTTCTATCTGACAGCATTAAAACTGTCTCCTCGAATTCTGACTTGCTGGAAGAATTTCCCGGCCAAAGTTTGTCTGGGTAACCATATTACATGGATAACACCCACAAAACACTAGCAACATCACCGGCAGAAGGAGCAAAAGGATCAGGATGAGGAGCAGGCGGAGCAGCAGCACGCGAGAAATGTTTCGTGACAAAGAATTCCAAGAGTTAAAAAATAAAATGAGGTAGAGAAAATAAAAATAAAATAAAACAGAGGGAAACCGCTGAAAACGAAGAAAATTGAGCTGGGTAAGAAAAACGTTTGCGAGACATAGTAAAGCGTGGCAAGTAGGAGAAACTTTGAAGTTTTATTAAAAATACACACCGCAACATTCCTCAAGAACTTTCGCACACGAAAACGTGAGATAATTTACTAGAAGCGAGCCGGACGAGGCAACTCCACTCCGTTCCCTTGCAGGTGGGAATGTGGAAATGTAGGAAAAGTGGAAAAGCGCACCCGAAAACCGGCAGCGAAGTGTCAAGTAGTTTGGATAAACTTTTGTGACAGCTCAATTTGGATGGGAAAATGTGTGTAAGCCGGCACTCCAGCCAAGCTGCTCCTTTTGCCAAAAGCAAAATATTAGAATATTAATAGCCAGCCAGCTTTGCAGGGACATCTAATGAGCGGAAGTCCTCCTTTGCCGCACACCAAAGTCCAAGGACTTTCTCTCTGACATGGGTCCTCATACAAAGCGGGGAACTTAAGTCGCAAACTTCGGTCAACAAATGAGAAAATGAAAGGAGCTCATTGCTTGGACGCTAATCTGTTTTATAAGCAGATATAGCGAAACTAGTCACTTTAATACTTAAATACTTTAATTAAAGGAAAGGCAACTCACTCTCTCTCTCGAAGGACAAGAACGTCAGCGTTGATGTGATATATTATTAATAATTTACACAGTATTGTTTAGGAGTGACCCAGATCAATTCGTCTATATACCAACGTGCTGAGCACAATGTAGAACAATGGGGAAACACCTTCGTAGGTAAAGTTAAACACAGCTGCAGAACGCAAGGATCCACAAACATGCACTTAACTAACCAGTTCCGCCCAGCCTTCCGATTTCCATCGCTCCACTTTGCCGGGCAAATGAACAAGATGTTGTGGTTATGGAAATTAGCTCAGGAGGATGACAAACACTGTGCGTGCCGAGATTTATGCCCCGATGTTGCCCGAAACTACTTCAGATGCAACTACAACGGACACATCCTGCGAAACGGGAGCACCGATTCAGGACGACAGCAAAGACAGAGACACATGGCCTGTGGTGACAGGCAGGATGATGTCAACCGGAGAGCAAACCCTCTGGCTAATTGGTATTTATTGCTGCTTAAATGCCCAAAACTTGTTGATACTTTTCACCTCGTATTTCAGACACTCATTCATCCAGCCAGCCACTCGAAGTGAAACGCCCCCAAGATGGAGGAATCACCACCGGCGCAGGAGGAGCAGCAACCAATCGCAGATCGCCGGTCTATAATTAGGCGCAGAATCGATAGACTCGCTCGACGATCGCGGGCAGGCACATATGTTCATATGTTTCGGATTGGATTCTTCTGGGGAATGGTGGATGGGGGATGGGAGATGGGGGATGGGCATGGGATCTGGCGAAGCACTCTTTCGATTTTGAGGCTAATTTCAGTGGGCACACGACTTTGGCACGGTTTAGTATCGTCGCGACAATTATCGTAATTAACTCGTTTATGTGTTGTGTGCTAATCCAATTACCAAGTTCGCACAGGATGCCCCCATTTGCGGCAGGCGAACATAACACAAATTGCACAAATTAATTCAATCAATCGGACACATTAAGAATTGAGTTTAAAATTCGAAAAAATCAATTCTATTATCTTGAGTTCAGTTTGTTGTTCAGTTAATACAGCCCAAAGTTAAGAGTTCAACCTTTAAGTAAAACTCGAGACGGATATCCTAAACATGCTTAACTACCAGCAGCAATTGCATTCGCTGCCCGTCGGTAATCCGGGAAATTTTTACTACGGACCGACGGTTTCCGGCGAGATATACTCATCTCACCAATCGCACAACCTGGAGTCCGAGGACAAGCTGGAGGATCGGGAAGAAAGTGGCAGGAACCTGGATAAAATTCACAGATTCTCCGTGGACAATATCATGGAAATGAAACACGACGCCTATTCCAAGGGAAAAATGGCCATGGAACTCAGTAGCAACTTCGGTGAGTTCAAATGGAACAATCTTGTGCTTATAGTGCAGATAAATAAAAAATTCTGTGAGTGAAATGTGAAAACTTGCAATAAAAGCAAAACAAATCAATCAATCTGCTTTGAATTATAGATAGTTAGGTAAATTTTTGCATATTAAAACGAAAGAAAGTCGAGATAAACGACTATCACATACCCATTACTCAGGTCAGGCAAGTGCAATGTTATGTTGGAATGTTATTGCATTTTCATTCAAAGTCAAAGGCTTTCATGGCTGAATTAGACCATGAAAACCAAAATGAATACTGTTTTTATTATTTTCTATCAAAAATATTCATCACTCTCGAAATGTAATTAATCTGGGTGTGGAGCACTGGTTCATTTAATTTTAAAAGCCTCTTAAATGGCATAGTTCACAGATGTGCTCAATTATGTGCAACAGAATACGTAATGCCACAGGAGTTTAGTTACATCTGCATTTGAGTTCTGCAACTTTATGAGGCTTACTGTGCCTAATTCATAAATGATAGATTCGTGCGAGTTGCGGGCCAAGAGAACTTATGACGTTATTCGCACAGCTGCCATATCTTTAGATATGCACAAATAGGTGCTACCGTATATGCGGTGGGAGAATTCATATAAATGTGCGGGGGCCGTGGGGCAACTCATGGATGACAATTAGGTGCCAGATGTGGGCGACATTCGCTCATTTCGCTGCTCCCAATGCCGCTGCAATGTCATCTCCGTGCATTTTTCCTGTTGCGGTTGCGGCTTTAACCCCTCCGTGCCCCCAGTGCCCCATAGTCTGCGCATTAACCGACCGGGAGAAAGCTGTCAACATATTGCTACTGGTTGGCAGCTCTGGCATAATTTGCAGCGCTATCCTTGCCGAAAACGAAGATCCCACCGAAAAACGCAGAGGAACCGAAACTCTGGCAGTTCGTGTAAAGTTCTTCCCGTGCTTATATTTTTTTTTGGATTTCTATCCGTGGCAGAGGAAACATTTCCGAGCCGACAACACTTCAACATTGTCAACATGACAAAACGTAATCAAAGCTGACATGATATTCCCTCAGTGGCCGCATGCCTTTGAAGCATCCGAGGCAGCGACTAGCTGCCACGACTATAATTTCCAAGTGGAGCATATAAAACGCCAGTCCCACTGTAACCAGTCCCAGACGCAGCACGCACTCCACTGCCACTACTCCTAGCCCCGCCCCCCCCCCCTCACCCCTCGTTTATTTTCGTCGCTCCATCGGATTGTAACATGTGCCAGTAGCATCCAGGCACTGTAAGAAAAACAGTTTACCTGCCACTTAAAAAATCGAATCTATCTGTTATGCTCATAGATTAAAAGGCGAGGTGAACTTTGTTCACTTTATAATATGATTCGATAACATTTTATTGGAAATATGCAAAGGTACTCCCTTTTAACAATGATTTATTTGTTGTAGCAAGTAGTTCATGCAGTGCCCCAACCCCCATTGATTTCTCACAGTGCAACTGCTCAGTCATTCTTCACCCCTTGCCGTTGCCGCTCTGAAAATCTGATTGAGGTTTCCCTTTCGATTTGTTGGTTTTTTATTAAGCCGCAACTGTTTTTTATCGCTCGTTGGCAATTCAAATTAAAGATCTTCCCTTCACTCAGTGCCCCAAACTCCCCTTCCCATCCCCTGGGACATCAGTTGCCGATGCAGTTGCTCCCGTTTCCCACTATTCCGTGTACTTGGAGTGCTCCGAGCTGATCTACGATGCAGTTCCCAACTCCGTGGACAGCTCGGCTGACAAATTGAGACAAATGGCGTGGGTAGGAGGATATCTGATGGCGATGGGGATACTCACGGCGATGGCCACCCTGAAATTCCAGCAGGCTGCGAGGCGGAGAAATCAGAAGCAATTTATCGATACAAGACTAAAAACTGAAACTCGAAGGAGAGTGTAATACTCACTACAGCCCATGCAGCCATGCAAAATAAAACCATATAATATAATAATATAATGATCTCATTTTAGTTTTTTCCTCCGGCTTTTAGCTGAAATGCTTAATTTTTTCCCTAGCATTCCGTCCAATTAGTTTGAAAATAGATAAATTCGAAGGAAAACGGCTTAAGTCTTTTGTAAATCGGTTTTCAAGCCAATTCTATGGAAAATCAATTAATGGTCGCCTGAAGCAGGGAGCCCGCTTATGACCGCTTAATGTCACAATTTCACTTTAATTAATAGATCGTAAATGCGCTAGCTCATGTTTGTTGGGCGACGAAATTAGTAGACAGCTGTCCGCCGATGTCGTCAAAAGATATTTTATGGCTCATGCCATTTGTTTATGACCCCCCCTCCCACTCCCTAAAGCCCCAAAGTCCCCACTCCACTCCTTTCGTGGCCCCCAGCCGACGGATCAAACGGAATGCAAAATTTTATGTGTTCACGACAAGCCATAAAAGTAAATTTCCTAGCTGGCTGCCAAATTAATTGATATCCGTTGGCTCTTATCGATTATTTACGAGCGTTTTTCACCTCAGTCCGTCAAAGAGATTTTTCATTCGACCCTCGGGAAAAGGAAAACGCAAAAGTAAAAGTGAAAGTGAAAATTCCCAATTTAATGGCTCCCTGATTGCAGGCCCCACTGGCGCAGGATGCGGTGGCGCAGATCGGCCAGCTCCCTGCTCCGGAAATCTGCCGGCGGGTGGTGGCCACCACTCGAGGAAGCCGCGCCGGAATCGCACCACCTTCAGCTCCGCCCAATTGACGGCCTTGGAGAAGGTCTTCGAACGCACTCACTATCCGGATGCCTTTGTTCGCGAGGAGCTGGCCACCAAGGTGCATCTGAGCGAGGCCAGAGTTCAGGTGGGTTTTAATTGCATTGGTAAGCTTCGATGATACCTGTTTAAATATTAAGTGTTCACCTAATAGAAAGCCACACCGTATCCCATTGTGTTGCACATACATTCCAGCAGCTATCTGCTAACTTAGTTAACAATCCATTGCAGCTAATTCCCCTATCAATTACTTGGACGCCCGTTTCAGGTCTGGTTTCAGAATCGGCGTGCGAAATTCCGGCGGAACGAACGGAGCGTGGGCTCCAGGACACTTCTGGATACGGCTCCTCAGTTGGTGCCGGCGCCGATTAGCAATAATATGCACAAATATGCCAATATGCCACACCCACACCCACAGCCGCCACCGCCCCCCGGCGCATACGCCCTCAACTTTGGGCCGCTGGAGCTGCGCTCGTGCCAGAACTATACGAACTGCTACGGGGGATTTGGATCGAGTGGTGCCAGCGGCAGTGGCGTCTGCTCCTTCTTTGGGGCCACCAACTATTGTGTGGCCGCCAATTATGCGAAGAACGCCTATCCGCCGCTGTGATGGCGCGGCTAGCTTTAATGGGCCCCATGAGGTTACTTCATGCATATGTATTTCAATTAGCCAAATTGCATTAATGCTTAAAAACGTATTAGGACCGGCATATTCGCCTACCTGACTAATATTTATACTTATACGATGCCGACACAGATGCAGATACATTCACAGATACAGATACAGATACAGACACAGACAGAGATACAGATACCGATACAGATGTGACGCACTGAAGGAGAAAACCCAATAAATAACATTTTCTAAGAAAACACGGGCACTGTGTGTTTGACTGGGAGCTGTGTTTATTTTTTGGAAAATCTACTGCGCTTAAGGGCCAATAAACTACAATTTGCTAGGGCACAAACTGAACTATAGAAAGATTGTAATCATAATCACGTTTGGATAACTCTTTCGATTGGATTATCTTGCGAGACACAAACAATTACCTTCTCGTCGATATGTGAAAGTTTTCCATTTACGAAACTGTCACTCAGGCGTTTGGCGATGACATGGCTTATTTAATTATTGACTTAGTAATACGATTTAATTAAAAATTCATAACCCCGCCGCACACTGGCAAAGCAGCTCGAGGCTTCCATTTGCATCTGCGAGTGTGTGTTATTTCACCCGCATGTGTTAATTTGTATAATAAAACTTAATTAAAGCGAAAACAAATAAACAAACGGGCGAGGAGTGGATAGGAAAGCTGTGGAGAGAAGAGGCGAGGGGCACAAACAGCAAGCAGCAAGGGAAAACTTTTGCCTAGCCGCAAATGTTGGAAAAGCGAAGCCACAATCAAAGTGGATTAAGATTGTGGAAATCTCGGTTTTCTAGGGCAATTAAAAGTACAGATTGCCATTCGGGGCACAATAGAATGTGCAGCAGTGCTCTCAAACGCATTCCCAAAAACTGGGAAAGGGGAAGTGGCCACAGAAGCATCTTCCCCGATACTCCAGATCCCGGATCCGGATGCACGGATATACGGATACGTACGGATACGTACGGATCCAGTCTAGCAGCTGGAAGGTTAACAAGTATGTAATATATTTAAATGCAAATAAAAATTCCCCTTTTCTCCGCAGGCCAAACGAGATGGGAGTGAACTGAGCAGCCGGACGAAATGCGAAATGCAAATTAACATTCGGAATGTGGAACGGTTTGTGCTGCTAATTTGCATAAAGCGTTGGCGCTTCGAGCGTAAAACATTTTTACAATATTTACGAAATTGCAATAATGTTTGAAAAGCAGAACGTCGGCGGCGATGGAAAAATGCGTTTTGTCCCTTTGTTTTTGGTTTTTTTTCTGCGATGCGGCAAATTGTTTGCCGGCAAACGGACGACATTCCTGCTGACAGGCGAACATGTTGCAGAAGTCCTCCTCGAAAGGGAAATACAAATTTATGGGCCAAACAACAGGCTCCTGTCAAATCAAATGGCAAACGGAAATACCGGAGCAAACGGCCTCCTTATGCCAGCCAAGTGCGGCATTATGGAACGGTGTATTATCCCTTTCGAAGGACACAAAGCGTTCCACTCTCCTCTCCACAGAAAGCAGCTGAGGTGAACAGTTCAAATTAATCAAGGACCCACTTTTATGTTACATGGAAACTCGCTTGCTCGTAAGAAACGTGTAGATACAATTGGATAACTGATAAATAGTTAATAAGAGTGCTAATTTAACCACCGTTAATCAGTGGATACAGCAGAGACCCCAAAGTGACGGTTGGAATCCCCCATGACGAGCTCTATAATTAGGTGATAATTTCTGTCTCTGTTAAAAAGCAATTATTTATAAGAGACCTAATGAACGGAGCATCCACGCAGATGGAGTCGCCCCCATGTGGCATAAAGTAGATGACACGGGCAACATTGTCAGATGAAAGGGAAACGCGATGCAAAGATCTTGGATGATGAAGGGGAGGATCCCGGTGACAGCTTCTTAAGTTCCATGCCGCCACGGGCACAAGATTTGTGTACCATAAACATCTTTCGGTTTGAGTCCTGTCCAAATATGCCACACGATGATGGATACATCACTCGGATCATAAAAAAGGGGCGCCATTGAAATCGAGAAGGGTAAATTAAAACTGAGGTAATAATCACACATGAAAAATACTATAAAAACGAGACTAGAAAAATGTTACAACTAAATAGATGTTAAATTCAAACTTACTAAACATAAAAAATCAAATAATCATTTAGTAATTACAGACATATAATTTTTATTTCAGCTGTCATTGGAAATTTTCCGATGATTTGGAAGCGATTTCTCCAGATGACATAGAAATTGTTTCTAGATCTCGCAAAATTTCAAATTACAACTCAAGCGAAGCGTGTCAGAACGACATGTTCGATTTGGAAGACAATTCCTTTTGCCAAATGTATAGTTTAAGAATATTGATATCTGCACATCCTTGATAAAGACTGTGGTAATCGGAACTTTGAAATCTCATCCACAAGGCCTTAAAGGCATTCATATCCCAGGAATACTAACTCCTCATGTCAGAAGATTTTCAAAAGAGATTGACTAGGATTCACATGGACCGCCTTGGACTGACTTGCTGCCTCGCAGCCGAGATGCCTTCCATTGCAGAATGGCGAACATTAGAAACGAGATGATCAGGCAGAGTACCAGAGTTGAAGTTCCCAGCAAAAGACAAGCAGTTGAGTTGGTCTGAATGACCGGATTCCCGTCGAAGTTCGTGTAGTAGTAGCCCGACTGCGTATCCTCCTCATTGTTCTTGGCGCCGCAGTGCGCCTTTAGCTCCGAGGTTAGGTCCATGGCAAAGTTGTAGCACTTGCGGTAGCTATTGGCGAAGAAGAAGTTCTTCATTTTGCCGCCTTTAATCTCGCAATTTAGATTGCGCAAATCCGACATCCAGAGTTTTCGGCAATTGCGCATTTCCGGGAAGCGGAAGGCGAGGAGATAGCTGGAATTCCGGCTGTTCAGCTTGAAGATACTGTAGGGATCCTTGGGAATGATCAGCCGATTGCGATACTTCTTGGTCAGCGATTCCGGGACGAGGGACGAGCAGACGTGAGTCATGGAATTTACAAAATAATTCTTGCACATCGTTTCAAATTCATCGGCCAACATCATGTCTCGCGGTTCGATCACAACGGAAATTTTGAATAAGTTTTCGTCTTCTTTTTTTTTCAGCTGTCTGTTCAAGCCTACTTTATGAATTTCTGATTTCTGACCTGCTAGCCAGACTTGAATAGATCTTCAGAACCGGATTGAACTCCAGCTGGTGGGATGGAGGTCGATATAATTGTTTGTTTACAAAAAACTGTTGGACAAACGTTTATCATAAGTCAGGGTTAAATTGTTGACTTAGTCATTCTTCTGTAAATAAACATATCGCATTTACACAGGTTTTTGCAACTCCACAAATGGATTATTTTACTCATCTTAATTAAACACACACATATACAAAAAAATCATTATTAATTGTTTGGAGTACTGATGAAAGACAGTTGATGGTTTGAAGTAGGTTATCAAAAATGAAATCTTGAATCGCAAATAGGTTCTTCAAATAAAATATCCCCTTGGGCAATGAAAAAAAAAAAAAACAAATTAGAAATAAACAGACTAAAGCCGGTGAAAAACATTTCTTTTTTTTTTTGATGCAAAAAAAAAAAAACAGTGAATGGAAACCCATTAATGACTGGCTTGATTAGCATAATGTATATTAAATGGAATACAAAGTGTTTGTGACTAAGCGAATGTGATAGGCGAAAAACAAAGTCCGGCGAAATTGTATACCTATAATTATTCGAAATTGTTGTTTGTATTTTATCGTATTTTATTTTATGCTAATACGAACGCGATATTTTGGACGAGTGATTCCCAAAATCCCACAACAGATGCGTGAGTCTGCGGAAAGGTTAACCCCAAACTCCAAAACTGGTCTTCCCGAGGGGATGGTGATGGTGATGGGGATATTGTGTGGATATTGTATTGGTTTTCGATGGTAGCGATTTATTAGCGAGAATGGAACCAGCACACCAACACTTGACACCCAATTTTGTCAGAACCAGATGAGCAGGTTGTTGAACCAGGCGAATCTGTTTATATAATAGGCAGCCAGGCCGAAATCGATCAACAGTCCAAAACGGAAAGATCTAAAGTGAACAAGCCATCCAAGATGCGAGCTGCTATCGTGTTTGTCGTTGTGATTTTCGCACTCCTCAGTGTCCTGGAGGCCGTGCCCGCTCCCCAGTTCGGATATGGTGGCTTCGGAGGCGGATACCCCGGATACGGCGGATTCGGAGGCGGATATCCTGGCTACGGCGGCTTCGGTGGCGGATATCCTGGCTACGGTGGCTTTAGGCGCGGCGGATTCGGCGGAGCCAGTGCCTCGGCCTCGTCCTCGGCCTCCGCTGGCGGATTCGGCGGTGGCTTCTACGGATAGAAAGTCGAGAAGATGATTAACCCTAAGCCTGTTCAATTCAAATAAACCAAATAAATATTCTTGTGACTCCAATATCTGCGGTGTGGTTTTTATATTTACGTCTTCAGGTTTTGGTTTTTGAAAGAAGTACAGACCCACTTGTTGGTGTATTAAACACATTTGAATTACCGAATTCTGTGCGGTCGAAATTTTACTGCTGCAACAAGCATTTAAACATTTTTAGTAGAGAATGCAGGCAACTTTCCGGCCCAGAAACGAACTTTCACTTGGCCAAAATGTTCGATTCCGCACAGCTGTGGCTCACATTCGCCTGAGCCGCAAGTAAATCAATGCAGTGGCCCTCGTCCTTTCCCTTCGTCGATGCCAAAGGATGCCAAAGTCAGGTCAAATCCACAGAATGTGCATCGAACTTGGTTCAACGACTTTGCGGCATCATTAAAAACTTCTGCCCGGCATCTTGAGCAGTTTTCAGTCCTCAGTCCTTAGACGGGGCTTCACTGGCCTGACTCCGGCATTTTGGTCGCACACATCTGGAGGACATCTTCTTATATTGTTATTTTTCAAATTTATGTCCTTCGGCCGAGGGCATCACAGGATGGGAAAAAGGCCAGAGAATGCAAGTTAAGCTGAATAGCTTCTTTGCCTGTTGACGTTCGCTCAAAGTTGCATTGATGGACGCGGCAGCTTGGTCCAGCTCCGACTTTTCCCCCGATCCAACGTCGTCCATTCGACGTCGCGGCTCTGGCACTGATGTTCATCCATTGTGTCCTGTGTGCGAGCTGTGTGTCCTGCGAGTCCGTCGAGTCCTCGTCGTCCTCTGTGGGTCGTGTGGCCACTGCACAATGCCCTCTGTTCTCTATGGGCTCCATTCATTGGAGCCCTGCAAGTCATGGGCATTCAAAGGCATAATATAATAACGCGTTTATGTCCTCTCAGCGATTTTATGATGCCCCATTGGTGCAGCGGCCGAGCCAGAATAATGATGACCACAGGAGTCACCAGGATATGTGCCTCTCGGTCGTGTGAGTAATGACACAGATGGATGGTTCGTAAAATAAGATCTTCATCGCAGCCTCTATGATAACATTTAGTGTTCTTATTCCAGCTCTAGAGAAACCGATTTAAAAACATACAAATGCAAAGGACAAAGGACATGTTCTAGGGTTATATTTTTTCATTGAATGTGCTTTTTTTGAGTGATTGAAAATCAAACGGCTGTCTAATCCCAGCCAATTGACATGTGTGTCTGGCAATGGCAATGGCAATGCAAATCAAGGATTCTTTTCGGCAACACGTAAAGGGCGGATCCAAGGATTTTCGGGCTGGAGTGGGGGGAGGGGGGCGGTATGAAGTGCAAACTGTTCGCCTAAAATATGTCAATCGGAATGTAAATCATTGCGTAATTTGCATTTTGAGCAAATCAGCTCCAATTCAAATTGCCGATGCCCGGTGCGTCAGTCCCTCCTCCCCCCAATCGCGATTCCCCCGCGAGCCCCAAATCCTTTGCCTCTGTTGCTGGCAACACGTGAGTTATGGCAACGATTTTGACAATTGTCAAGCGACGGGCCACGCCCACCTACCCAATGGCAAGGGGCGTAGAGGCGACGCATCCGTTACGTGCGTCTATATGTTTGCCCGCTCGATTCGGGCCACATAAATCTTGACTCTTGTTATCCAACATAATTGTGTTGACGTGCCTCGATGCGAATTTAAATCATGTTAATATGTATATTTATAGGGAATGCCGCCAGAAGTCGCCTCACTTTGAATGGGTTCAATATGTATGTCGTCATCACTTGAGTTTGAAATATAGAAGGCGTTATTAAACCAGTTCTGTTTTCTACGTTTAATAGAAAATTATGGCTATATTAAAATCTGGTAATACAACTAAGATTTTTACAAATTCTTATCGAAATAAATCCATGTTACTCGATTAGTTGAAAAAGAGAGAGCGATTGTTTTTCTATGCAAACACTGTAGCTTAATTATTTTCAGTTTCATTTCGAGTTGACTATTTTTAATAAAACGATTGCGTCCGATAAGCCGATTGTAAGGCAAAAATGGCTTTAAATTCCAGAAATGAAACAGAGCACAACTTGGATGCACGTATTGCGTGCAGAAGGAATTAGATTTACATTCGGCGTTTGGTAGCAACGAATTTATTGCAAAAATTATGCTTTGATTTATTTTATTTCGTTTTATTTATGCCTCCCTTAACTCTAAACTCACCCGATTCACCTGCTGCCATTTCTAGCATTTCGCCACTGTGTTGTGTGCCTGTGTTTATGACGCAACTTTCATCACGTACAACGTAGAGCAGATGTACATACGCCAAAAAGTATGCAACAGCAAAACGTGATTTCGTTTTAAATTTCAACAGCGAGTGGCTGTCAAAGCTGAATTTATTTGCTGAACGCATTCATTTGGAAATTATCGAATAGGAATTATTGGCTGTCGCAGAACAGAACGATTTTGCTGCCCGGAAGCATTTACAATTGTTTCGGGCCAGAAAATAGTTTCTTACAAACGCATAAATCAAATTCCTTAGTTAAGAATGGTGCATACTTTAATACAGCAACTACAATTACTTCCTCATAACTAGGTGAAATTGCAGTAGCACTAGTATGTAATACAACACGCTGCTTATCATGGCAAACCACATGCTGCGATTGGCTTGAAAAAGCCCACAACTCCAGAGTTGCAACTTCGTACTATTCGCATAGATCACATAGGAGCTTATCTGAAATGAAAGAAGTTGCATGAGCATACATATGTACAATAGAATAGAACCGAATGCAGATACTTCTTTTGTCCAACGAACTTCACTCCACGAGTGCTTGGCTGAATCGTGGTACTCCACAGCCACATCGCACATATTATCGATGAGATAGTAGTCCAAGCAGCGCACGTGGTATTGGACACTTCCATAAACGACCCAAAAGAAGGGCGTGGAGAGGTCAAAGGTGAACACAGCACCCCAATAGGCCTGGATTACACCGTTTACAAAGTTATCGAACCGGGAGGCCAACATCTGGGGGGCGTAGATCTTGTTTATGTTGAGCGCTGTCTTGGTGAGGCAGGCATGAAGTAGCCAGAGATGTTGCAGCTCCCTGTGTTTTCTAGTCGATTTCGATTTCACAATTTGGTCCAGACGCCTGTTGACGCAATCGAAGCCACGAGCAATGTGCCACAGGGCGAGAAAGTAGCCCATGGGCACCATTTCCAAAATATTGTTGGTATTACACTTGAAAAAAAACCTGAGCACGTTAACCCAGATTAACGCATCGGTCGAGTAGAGTAGAAACAAAACGTCTGTGACGCACAGCCAAGACAACGTGAAGAACTTCACAAACAGAAGAATCCGCAAGGACCTTCGTACACCGCCTATGCCCTTAAAGCCACATCGCTTCTCTTCTCGAAATAGCGTCAGCAGCAATGGTTGCATCTCCTTAAACGCTGTATCGCGAAATCCTCGCGACAGCACTGTGTACAATATGACCAGGAAGGACACCGCTTCCCTCACGTTATTGGTGATCAAAATGAGCTTTGGAAAGGTCTTCTTCTGCTGGAAAACCAATTGAACCTGCCACATCACGATGGGCAACATGATGAGCGTCACGATGTTGGCAATTAGAGCATACGTCCGAGAAAATAGGGTACTGAAAAACTTTCGATTCGAAAATTGCTGTGATGTAATTCCAATTGCTAGCGAGTAGCGGAAATACAATTTAATCATCCAATAAACCATGACGACGTCCTTTGTGCACTAGTTTGTAGAATGAACTGATGACAAGTGCTTGGCTAATGAGCCCTCGTGCCCGATTTGATTGAAAGTAAGATTGAAATGCGGAAATGATACTGATACGAAGGGCATTAACCAAATGAATGAACTACAATACAAAGGTTAATTACTGAAAATCAAAAGAAACTGCACCAGGAGCATAAACAGACATAGAATGCCATCGGCCATGTGGAGGAAACTGATTCGATTCGGAGACCTTTAAGCATTCTGATCTGGAGAACAGAATAGACAATGTTACCGCATAAGTCACACGAACGAAAGGCGATCATGATAGTCTGACTTTTCCAGTATGGAGGTTATCTTTTGAATGTCATTTCTATCTGGCAATAATCTTAATAGTTCAAATAAGCACTCGACCCAAAAATGTGCAGTAAAAAACGTCGGACGTACGGAGTATAAATTTATTGATATTTATTTGCAGTACTAGAGACCACCTCGCATGACGAGATGGAACTGGAACAGCATACTTGAGTGGACTACGATGGAGCCAACCATTTGCAACCATTTCCGCTTATTGACACGATAGAGTCCGCAGACCAACAGATCCAATCGCGTGCTGCTCTCGTAGATCAAGTAAGAACTCAACTGAAAATGGGAATCAACTTTAGAAGGAATGTTTACTACAAAAGACTTCAAATCGAGCCACCTCATTGGACATGCTGCTTTCGGGGGCGAAGAACTTTGGCTGCATTTGGTACTCGCTGACCAGATCGCAGATATAGTCGTTCAGAAAGAAATCGAAACTTCGCACCCAGTAAATTAGAGATCCGAAAATCTTTTCAAGCGAGGGCTCCTGGTCGGTAGTCGAGTAAATCGTGCCTATGCAAGCGTTGATGATGGAGAATATGAAGTAATCAAATCGCATGGCAAGCATTTGGGGACCGTAGTGCTTGTTTATCCTGCGTGCTGTATAACTAAGATTTCTGTGCAGAGCCCACAGGCCGCGGAGTTCTTTTGACTTTCTCTCCAAGTCCATCGATTGGCAGGCGACAATCTCATTCAGTTGCTGGTTTACAAAGTCATATCCCCTGGCTATGTGCCACAAAGAGGTGAAGTAGAAGAATGTGTTGACAAACAGGATAGTTAGGGAAATGTTAACCAAGAGTCCATTGCAAAGATTCGACCAGTTTTGAGCTTTCCACTGGTAAATGAAAACCGCCAGAATGTACGACAAGCACGAGTAGGTCAATGTAAATGTTTTCAAGAAAAACATTCGTCGAAGTAGTGAGTTCATTTTCTTTCCCGTGCGCAACATTTCCCGATTCACTTCCAGCACAATGCGTTGCAAGTCCATCAACATGGCGTCCCTGTAGCATCTTGAGATCAAGGTGTAGGCTATTGCAGCATAGTTGATTGTACACATGATGTACGGAGTGACCCTCATGTAGGAAGGCATCCAGTCCGCCGTACTCAAAAGCTTGGCCGATTTCCAGAAAGCACTCGGTAGCAAAGTCAAGAAGATGGCATTTATAAGCAAGCAATATATCCGAGTAATCCGCGACTGCCTGAATTTTCCACCCATTGTTTCGTATGACGTCATGCCGATGAACACGGCGTATACGTTATACGCTTGACCTATCCGCTTCATTGTTGGTAACCGAATAGACCGTCTTTGAAGGGTTTCGCAGTCCAACTGAAGTTGTTAGCTCGTATTTCCCATCGCAAAAATAGTAATTAGGAAAAGTGTTAGTCCGCAGGGCGATCCAAATCAGCATGGCTATGATAACCAGCTTTGATGGCCAGTTTTCTATTGAGACTGTTCTGCTGCTGTATTGAAAAATAAGTAATATCCTAGTTAAAAGACTCTTTAGCTGTATTTAATATTAAAAGATCACTTTATTCATTGCATATTTGATCTTTATTACTTATTTACTCAGTGTCAAATCAAACTGAAGCAGCAATATCCTCGATTGAATAATTTTGCCATTTACTATCGTATTCATGATAGATCTTAACTAGCTTATCCAATATCTTGGCGCAGAGAACCTCTTTCTACCAGGTGTCAGCCTACACTAACCGCAGTAGTACTTGTTTAATAATCTACTTCCATTGAAAATGAGCATTCCAACCAATAAAATTCCCATAAGTGTAAGCAAACTCAAGCGGTAGATCTAAAATTGTTGATAATAAAGAGCGAGGAGTGATATCTTTAGCAACACGAATTAACCAACTTAGCGGTTTGGTTTCACTTTAATGAACCCTTTTTTCTGCGCAACAATGCCCGATTAGACATGTTTGCACAAGCTCGAAGTTCAAAGCCGTGTCAAAACAAAAGGATTTGTATTTATGACCTTGTTTACTAAACTTCTCACCAACCCTTTTTGACCTTTTGACCCCATGACAGGTACTAACTTAGTAGATTGAGGGGCTAAATTCTACCTGGTTACTATATAAATACGTTGGATATCGGGATCAGCACATCATTCGCTATCAGCACCTCAAGAAGTAAATATACGAGAATGGAAGGTCCTCTGTCGTTTCTCCAAGTGAATCCTGCTTGCCTCGTTCTCCTTGTACTGGGAATTTCACTGGTGGATTTTATGGTCAACAATTGGTCCTGCCCAAAGGGAGATTCATCCTTGCATCCTTCGACTTCTACTGTTTCCGCCAAGAAAAACAAAAAGTGCGGAAATGAGACTCCTTTGGTCAGAAATTATGGATTGCGACATCGCGCTAAGCTTCTGGCTAGCGTAAAACGCCGGCTAGATCATCAGTTTTAAGAAAATCGTGTTGTAGATATAAGAAATAAGATTTATCAAATATGACAATAAAAAAAATTAATAAACCGTATAAACCTTAGTTTGAACTTATCGATTTTTACGCGGGCTTTCGATATTTTTCTAACAAGCCTGGGGCTGCCAGATGGCTTAGTTCTGTGCTAGTCTGGCGACGCTGACAGTGTCTATGTTTTTAGTCAGATAATTTAAACGTTGGGAATAAAAACTACATGATATAAGATCCTGTTTATTTTTAGCTTCAGCATTAAATATAGTATTTAGTATTTTAAAAGCGAATACGACTCGTTTATCGCTAGTTTTGATTAGCTATTTCTGCAAGGTCGAGTAGTAGAGCACTTCTAAGAAAACAGCTGGTGCCATCACTGTGGACGGTGTTTATTTCGCCGGTTTTTATGTTGAGGAATTTGTTAAAGTCACGTTTCCCGGCACCGCGCAGCATGTCCTGCTTCTCGCACGTGATGAACCCGATAACGGGGCAGAACTCCTGGCAGGAGCGCGGCGATGACTACGACTACCACCTGGAGGTGGCCAACGCCGGATTCGGCGACATGCTGCACGACTGGGAGCGCAACCAGAAGTACTTCGCCGCTCTGAGAAAGACCATAGCCGGAATGCGTGAGGCGGGCAGGGAGGTGCACGTGCTGGACATCGGCACGGGCACGGGAATCCTGTCGATGATGGCCTTGGCAGCAGGAGCGGATTCGGTGACCGCTTGCGAGGCCTTCCTGCCAATGGCCAATTGCGCGGAGAAAATTCTGGCGGCCAACGGAGCTGGCGACAAGGTGCGTCTCATCCGAAAGCGATCCACAGAGATCCAAGTGGGCGAGGATATGCCGCGAAAGGCGAATCTGCTAGTGGCCGAGCTGCTGGATACAGAACTGATTGGCGAGGGTGCCATCGGCATCTACAACCATGCCCACGCCGAACTGCTGACCGAGGACGCTCTCTGCATTCCCGCGCGCGCCAGATGCTATGCCCAGGTGGCGCAATCTCCGCTAGCTGCGCAGTGGAACAGCCTGAAAACGATTGCCAACTTGGACGGCGAACCTTTGCTGCACCCACCGGAGCAGCTGAAGAGCTGCCAAGGAGAAGCTGCGCTGCACGACGTCCAGCTGTCGCAGCTGCCAAGCTCCGCATTCCGCCCGCTCACCGATCCCGTCGAGATCTTCCAGTTCGATTTCCAGCGCAAGCAGGAGCGGGAGAAGCAGCGGTCGCAATTACTAAAGCTGCAGTCCAAGCAACCGGGAGCCGCTGAGCTGGTCTTCTACTGGTGGGACATTCAGCTGGACGATGACGGGGAGATATTGCTCAGCTGTGCTCCTTACTGGGCGCATCCACAGCTGAAGGAGCTGGCAGCTGAGAAGGCGAAGGATCATCCGCTGCCCAATGTGGTGCCCTGGCGGGATCACTGGATGCAGGCCATCTACTACATACCCAAGCCCCTGCAACTGCTCGAGGCAGGTAAATCCTTCCACCTCAGCTGCCACCACGATGAGTACTCCCTCTGGTTCGATGCACGCGAAGAGGCGCCCACGAAGAGCGTGCGGCGGCATACCTGCACCTGCGACCTGCACATGACCTACTCACGCAGTAGGATTGGCCAGCTCAACCAGTCACCGCGAAACAAGCGCTACCTGCGCTACCTGGAGGAAAGCATAGAGGCGGAGAAGTCGAATGTCCTGGTCCTCGGAAACGGCTGCCTGCTGGGACTTGCTAGCTCTGCTTTGGGTGCTGCGTCTGTGCTGCTCCACGAACCCCATCGCTTCTCGCGTAGATTAATCGAGTCGATTGTTAAGCACAACCAGCTTAAGAATGTCCAGTTTTTGGACAAGGTGGAGGAACTGGAGGACTCTCGGCTAGCTGCGCTCACTCACATTTTCGCTGAGCCCTACTTCCTCAATGCGATTCTACCCTGGGACAACTTCTACTTTGGCACCCTGCTCACCAAAATCAAGGACAGGCTGCCGGAAGGTGTAAAGATTTCGCCATGCTCGGCGCGCATCTATGCTCTTCCCGTGGAGTTTCTCGATCTGCACAAGATTCGAGCGCCCGTTGGCAGCTGCGAGGGATTTGATCTGCGCCTGTTTGATGAAATGGTGGAGGTACGTCTGCAATTCCTTATTAACTTTCGATTTAACCATTGAAATGTTGATTATTATTCTTCACAGCGCTCAGCAGAGCAGGCAGTGTCCTTGGTGGAGGCGCAGCCCCTGTGGGAATATCCCTGTCGCGCACTCTCAGAACCCCAGGAAGTTCTCAGTGTGGATTTTAGTAACTTTGGCCAAGAGCACAGCCTGAAGGGCAGCATTGAGCTCAAGCAGTGAGTGATTCGGCAGTAATGTTATGCATAGATTCAATCCTCATTCCTTTTTTAGCCCCAGAATCTGCAACGGAGTGGCCTTATGGGTGGACTGGCAGTTGGTGGAGGACAATAGCCCCAGATCCATTGTAAGCAGTGGTCCCAGTGAACCTGTCGTGCCCGGCGAGTTCGTAAAGTGGGACATGTTTGTGAGACAGGGAGTGCACTTTCCAAGGAGACCCAAAGAAGCCATTACGCATCTAGAATGGAGCACGGTTTTCAAGCCCCTGCTGGGTGAACTGACCTTCAGCTTTGGCCAGAAGAAGCTTTAACGTTATACCATTTATTTATTCACAATAATTTGGACAAATTACAACGTGCAACGAACGTCAGGGCAAATAGAATTGAATAAGTGAGCAAGCGGCATAGTCCCAAGTCTAGTCTTTGGGAATCTCGTTCTCCATGCGAGTGAGCGTTATGTTCCTGTCCGTCTGCGAGGCGTTGGCCACCTTGGAGCCGAACTCGCCGCCCCGGAGACGCATGCGCAAGTCCAGGGCCCTGATGTCCGTCATCAGCGAGTGCTGCTTGTTCTCCAGATCCACGTCGATTCGCTTGCCGTGCTCCTCCAGCAGACTAAAGTTGGTCTTGCTCTCGTCGATCTTGACCTGCAGTCGGCGTCGTATCTCTCGCAGCTTCTCCACCTCCAAGCAGAGCATGTCGTGCGCCTGGTCCATGCACAGTTCCATGCCCGACCTCTGGGCACGATTCTCCAGGCGTGTCTCGGCCAGCTTCAGTGCATCCGTCTTGTCACGCAGCGCATTCTCCGAGGTGCGGATCTCGCACATGGCCTTCTCCATCTCCTCCTTCATCTTGAGCTGCTGCCACTCCAGTTCGTTTCTGGCCCGCTGCGTCTCGAAGATCCGTTTGCGGATGGTGTGCTCCGCCCGCTCCTGCTGCGACTGCAGCATGTTGCGCGCCTTTTCGCGGCACACGAACAAAGCCTCCCGAATGGCGTACGTGTCGGCCAGCTCATTCTCCGCCAGCAGCTTTATGTTCTTCACGTTCTCCAGCCAGGACTCGTAGGAACAGGAGCTAAGTGATTGGTTAGTTATCCTACTGAGCTACTGGGACATTCCATGTGTGACTTACTTCTTGGGATTTCTCGTGGGATCCGGCTTGTATGAGATATTGGCCGAGTTGCGATCGAGCGCCAGCTGTGAGTTGTCCAGCTGCACCGCCTCCACCTTGAACTCGATCTCCAGGCCGATCTTGAAGCGCACTTCCTCCAGACGATTGAGCTTCTCCCACGCCTTCTGGCATCGATCGGCCAGCAGGCGCTGGTTGTTCTCCAGCACGACCAGTTCGTTCTTGATCTCGGTGTCGGCCTCATCGTAGGTGATCTCCGATCCGAGGCGACCGTCCCTTATGGTCAGGCACTCGGCTATCACGGAAATCGGACCTGCCAACGCCTCCAGCTCCCGTTCCGTGGCATTCTTCTCCTCCTGCAGCATGAATATCTCGCGCTCGATCTTCTCGAAGGACTTGGAAATGATATCCCGCCAGCGATTCAACTCGGAGATGCTGATGTATAAATTACAGATTATTAATCGTGCTGTTAATCTTAATATAAGATATGGACACTCACCGATCGGTCAGAGCCTCATTTGTCTCGTAGTTGGCCCAGTCGCCCTCGATCCGCGTCTCGTTCCTCAAGGATCGGGATGAGTGGCGGATGGCGAAGGCGTCCGACCTCCGGGCATCCGCCACATTCCGCATCTGGTTCACACGGGCATACCAGTCCGTCAGCGAAATGTGCTGGAGCGGCTTCTCCATCGTAACCACCGAGCGGAAGGCCATTATGTTTGCAAAAGTTTAGGTAAAACAGCAGGATTTATGCGTTAACAATTTCAGAAAGTGTGTGCTCCCAACTAGAACTCTCAAAGCGGAATGGAACGTTTTTCTCAAACATCGATTTCAAGTGGCTGTTTGTTTGGTCAACGAACACTAGATCTCCAAGGCACTGGGGTCATTGTCAAGGACTACGGGATTGTAATTATTAATCATATACTTCCATAGTTACATGCATCAAATAAGTAAAATATAATAATGTAGTGGCTCATAAAAATTAAATTAATTTAATAAATCAATCAATAATTTAATTGATCAATCAATTTTTGAATTGAATACAAAAAAAAAAGAATTACATTATTTGCAAGATATCCAAGAATAAAATGTACAGTTTTTCAACCTTTGTACCACTATGCACAATTGCCTCTCCGCCTGGTGTTGAACTTAGCTACAGTCCCAGCCAAGTTTCCCACCTAACACACACACTAACATCATTCTCTTGGTATTTTCGCCTTTGTACTTCTGTATATTATCACTAAAATCACTGCTGCGGCCACACTCCGGCACACACGTGTTTTTCTTTTCAAGCGTTTTGGTTGCCGCGTGTTGACGGACTCAATCACATTTCGTCGAAAGTTGTATTAAAAAGTGCAAGTACAGCAACATAAAATGGGCAAACCAGGTGCGTAAAATCACGCTCTAACGATACAAATCGAAGCAGGCGTCGCCTTTGCTTTTGATAGTCTCCAACTTAACCTCTGAGTCAACCGAAATTCAAATGCGGATCTTTTCTATTGCAGGATTCAGTCCACGCGGTGGTGGCGGCGGCGGCGGAGGAGGAGGAGGTGGATTCCGTGGGCGTGGTGGCGGCGGCGGCGGAGGAGGCGGTGGATTTGGAGGCGGCCGTGGACGCGGTGGCGGCGGCGATCGCGGTGGCCGTGGAGGATTCGGTGGTGGCCGTGGAGGAGGTGGTCGCGGTGGTGGTGGCGGCGGCGGCCGTGGTGCCTTCGGAGGACGTGGCGGCGGCGGTGGTCGCGGTGGCGGCGGCCGTGGAGGCGGTGGTCGCGGCGGAGGAGGACGTGGTGGTGGTGCTGGCGGCTTCAAGGGCGGCAAGACCGTCACCATCGAGCCGCATCGTCACGAGGGAGTGTTCATTGCGCGCGGCAAGGAGGACGCTCTGGTCACCAGGAACTTTGTACCTGGATCCGAAGTCTACGGCGAGAAGCGCATCTCCGTTGAGGTTTGTTGTTCTCATCTTTATTCACTTACCTTCCCTATTCCTAGCTTATGATGAGGTTGTGCAGGGGTACAGAACATGGCATCATGTGGCCATGAGCATCCTTGGCGGTCACCTGTGGCTGTGTGCACTTCAGGTGCACGTGAAGCAGTCGCGGAGCTCCAAGGGCTGCTTAGAATAATGCACAACTGAGGCGAATTCCTATCTATCTACCCTTCTATCCCAAAACAAACAGAACCCAAACAAGTCCACCATCTTGAAAAGTGATTTGAAGCTACCTGAACAATCCAAACAACTCTGTATTTCACTCAACTTACTTACTTCTTGCTTTCTGCTATAATTTTTAAGAAAGAGCAATGGATTTAAATCTGTTCTTCTTTGCAGACCAATGGCGAGAAGATTGAGTACCGCGTGTGGAATCCCTTCCGCTCCAAGCTGGCTGCCGCCGTTCTGGGTGGCGTCGAGCAGATTCACATGCCGCCGGGCTCGAAGGTTCTCTACCTGGGCGCCGCCTCCGGAACGACAGTCTCGCATGTGTCCGATGTGGTGGGACCCGAGGGCCTGGTCTACGCCGTGGAGTTCTCACACCGATCCGGTCGCGATCTGATCAACGTGGCCAAGAAGCGCACCAACATCATACCCATCATCGAGGACGCTCGCCATCCACACAAGTACCGCATGCTGGTGGGCATGGTGGACACCATCTTCGCCGACGTTGCCCAGCCGGATCAGGGCCGCATTGTGGCGCTGAATGCCCAGCACTTCCTGAAGAACGGCGGACACTTTGTCATCTCGATCAAGGCCTCCTGCATCGACTCGACGGCGCAGCCCGAAGCGGTATTCGCTGCCGAGGTGAAGAAGATGCAGGCGGACAAGCTGAAGCCCCAAGAGCAGCTCACGCTGGAGCCCTACGAGCGAGACCACGCCGTTGTCGTTGGCGTCTACCGACCACCGCCCAAGCAGTAAGAAGTCGTTTTCTGCTGGGTTTAGTTTTAAGGCTATTGTACTAATACAGACGAGTTGTATTAAGTTTCTTTTAAATATAAAACCGTAGTTATAAAGATAAATCAAAATGCACATTATTTTTGTAGCAGACGTACAAAATATACACAAAAACCAAATGCCAGTGTAACAATATGGAGTTCCTATGAAAGATGAAGATCTTTAAAGTCAATCTTTGTACAAACGTGGTTTTTCTGAGGGGTATTGCGGAAAATGGTTGGGCAAGGCTGGTATACACTAGTTTGTTTTCATCTTCATCACAGAAAGTATAATGCTTAACAATGAAATGTCAAAGAAATATTAAGGTCAGCTATTAGTACCCTCTGCAAATTCACAATAAATAAAAAATAAAAAAAGTTCTGCGCTGCGGACAGGATTCGAACCTGCGCGGGTAGAACCCAATGGATTTCAAGTCCATCTCCTTAACCACTCGGACACCGCAACTGTGTCGCCCCGGTGGCAAAGTTCCTATTTGGTATGAAGCATAGATTTCAGCACCCCCCTCACCTATCTTCGCCAGGTATGACGCACCATTTATACAGACACGAACCAAGAACTATTCACGGGGTGGTGTCTCGGCTTAAGCCATTCTTAATGAAAATTGGAGTTTCGTTCACGTGGGGCTAATGAATCCATAAAGATTATTAGCTTAATACATAAATAAATAAAATAATGTAGCAATACATTATTTTTTAGTTCGCTCTCACTTAAGCTAATAGTTTACATATAGAAGTATGAGCACATGTCATGAAGAGCAGCTATCAATTAAACTAAAACTTGTGGTATTGAAGAAATTGAACTGCATATTTCTGCATTCAAATATCTAGTGATTTACTGTCATCGCTTTGCAGAAATTCAGATGCTTATCAGCATAGAATTATGCAGGGAGAGATATCAGTGACAAATGGAGCGGACTTCAATAAGGCTGCGGTGTCCGAGTGGTTAAGGAGATGGACTTGAAATCCATTGGGTTCTACCCGCACAGGTTCAAGTCCTGTCCGCAGCGATAGTGTAGTTGTAACACGTTTTTTTTTTGTCGAACCAATTTTAACCCGAGATATTTTTTCAGACCTTTTAAGAATCTTTCATCGCATATATCTTGTGAAAATACTTGTTTAACCAGCACATACTTGATTGAAACACTCATTTAATGTGTTCGTATCATTTAAATTACTTTATTTAGCTGTTTTGCAGCGATCTCAAAATATATGTAACAATATAGAGGCGTAGTGCATTCTTCTCTCGGTTGATGAAATACGACTTTAAGCTTAGCCTAGGAATTTCCCGTGCGGGCTTTTGAAGATTCTGCCTCGCGAGAGACACACAGATCATAATCATTCAAAGAGGACATTGGTTTTACATTGCTCGTTAATCTTTAGGTCTTAGCAACTAGGGTAAAATCATAATCGCATTGATTCTTGAATAAATGTATATCACTGAACTGATCAGCCGCTCCTCGTTAGAGACACCTACAACTTGGCGCGCTTCGGCACGCCGATGGCCTCCAAGACACCGCAGGTCTCCAGATGCTGGAACAGCGTCTGCAGGTACTCCTCGCGATGCCGTATATAGTGGGCGGCGTGCTGGGACCGCTCCCAGCACTTGAAGGTAACCTTGATGTTCGCACGCTCCCAGTCCTCGCGAACGGACTGGTTGGAGGACGGCGGACCGATGGGATCGTTGTCGGACACGAAGAACAGCGCCGGGGCCTTGAGCAGCGTGGAGTGGAACATCTGGCTGGAGCGCATGTAGTGGATGGTGGCCTGGTTGTGGAATGTCTTCAGGTGGTACAGCGTATAGTTGCGCAGGGCGCTCTGCATTCGCTCGTTCCTCGGGAAGATCGACTTGGGCACGCCCACCGGGATCTCGGTGATGTCGGCGGCGCTGTCCCACACCTGGCACACGAAGCGGTCCAGAATGCTACCATAGCGATCCATGTCGCGCGACATCTGCAGCATGATCTCGCCCAGCTGGTAGGCGCCCACGGAGAAGCCATGCATCACAATGGGTTCGTACGACTTGTTGTTCTCCAGGAATCGAATAGTCTCGGCGGCCACCACCTGGTCAGCAGGAAATGGATGCATTAGTGTTTGAATGACTCAACTTGGAATGTAAACTTTGAAGGGCGGCTATTACCTGGGATCCTTTGACCGGCCAGAGTAGCTGCCACGGCGTAATGTGCACCACCACCACATCGAATCCCATCTCAGTGTAGATCTGGGCATACTTCTTCAGATGCTTCTGCTTGGCCATCAGCCAGGCCATCATGAGAACCAGTGGGTTGCCAGTGGGCTTCTTGAAGGCCAGCGTCTTGGGATCCACCTCAACTTGGGTCTTGGTGCTGGTGTACAGGGTCATGTTCTTGGTAATATCCTGCGAGGATAAGTACCGGCGATTGTTCGACGGCGCCATGGCACTCTGAGTTCGGGAGAAACGGGCTATTAGTCATGTTCGGGCACAGCTGATGCGGGATGGTTAGTGCGTTGGGTGGGTAAAATGAAACTTTAGAAACAACAAACAAGTTGGAGTGCAAGGCATACGTTTAGAATTCAATAACTAAGCAAATATGCATACGATTTCGATTCTCTCCGCTCTTCAAATGTGCGACCAAGCGATTACACCTAGGCTATTCCATGAACTAATCGCCCTGCGAACCAAAGTTTGGATAGGTCCAGTCACTAACTGAGCAGCTAACTGATAAGATATGAAAGCTTAAGTGGTTAATATGGTCCGATCGGCTGCAGATTAGCGGGGGCACCCAAATCCATGCAAATTAGGGGGAATACTTATATTAAGTATTTTAGCACTGATTTATCCTCGGCAACAGCTGCTGACCTTGAAACTCGCTCAACACGTTACAATCATGAACAGCTGTTTGTGATAAGATAAGCCCAGGTGTGTGTGCATTTGGTTATTTCATGGAATCATGTTACCGCGATTGATATTCAATTACTACGATCACTTTTCGAACTCTCAAACACTGTGATTTATAAGGAAATCAAAAGACTAGACTATTTTCATACCGTTTTCAGTGGCGAGTTATCAGAAGTTGCTTGTAGCAAGCACGAAGGCAAGTGACCAAATGAAGGAGGTGCAAAGGTTTTAGGTTCTTTTCCCCCATTTCAGCAAGGCTAAGCCGACTGATAGCATTATAAGTTCGAAGATAGCCCCGCAAAGTCTGACGATAAGCAGTTGCAATTTAGATTAGTGAAACATTATTGTGACCTAACAGTTTCCGCACTATTGAGTTAAATGAGGCTCATTATAATTGAGACAAATCGTGACTTAATGCTGGAGCACACTTTCACTTTGGCTTGACACTTTGAACTTGACCGACGACCCCAAATTGTATGGCCACTCACACGTTTCGCCCGATGATAGATCTTCAGCAGTATAATTGCCAATATGACCAGTAATGTTATTTCAATTAGGAAGTCCATATCGAAGATAAAACTAAGCAGGTGCAACGACTTTGACCGACTGACTGATCCACATTATATAGCATATAGTCCAGCGATCCAGTGGAACGATCACGGATAGTTGAGCGGAATTGAGGCGAGCTTACATTCCCAATCCCCATGGAAGGTACATAGTTATTTCAGCTGATGTGTGTGTGTGTATAGGGAGGAATATGTTTTTTCTACTCTTTGCGGCATTGGTTTAAATTACATTGCGGCACTGGAAGCCTCAGTCCCATTTGCGAAAGGTGAACTCTTAGTCTCGACTAAAAGATACCATGTGAAATTTAACTTAACAGGATTCTTTTTATATTAAGCAGTATTCTGCCCTAATTTGTTGATAGCTAACACTAACCTTTATAGATGAGTGTATAGTGACTATCTTTGAATCCGAAATACCCAGACTTAAGTTTTAACTTGGGTATCAACTTGCCGCCTAAAAATAAACACAGAACACGAACATTTGGCGGATCGAGCGAAAGCTTGGCATTGGGGCGCCATTATGATTTGAATCGTGAAAAAAGCTGTGCCCCAGCTCAATTGAGCTTGCTGAATGCGAGGGTGGATCCAGAAGTGTGCCCCAGGATAAGGGCAGTAGTTCAATGGAACTGGAATATTGATGACATAAATTAATAATATCGTTAATTGTATGGTTAGTTCAAGCGGTTAATGAGCCTTCACTAATTGCAAAACAACGATTAGAATATGTGCATATGTTTACAAATATATACAAAGTAAGCTAAGCTTATCTGTACAAATCACCATTGCAGAGGAAGCGAGGTTGGGAGAGATTGGAAACCGAAATCATTTGCCGGGTACAAAGTGCAGGGACTACAGTTTACTCAAGCATGCAAATTTCCAAAGTCACCAACTATAAAGTGCTTAAAATGAAGAAGCGAATTGGAGGTAATTAAAGGTTCAACCGCAGATCAACAACAGATGTTCAATACAAGCTGCTCTACAGCTCATTAGCGTATACCCTGCAATTTATGGCTCATCCACGTATGATATCTGATCTATGCATCGAAGCTATTGTCATTTTTTTTAAGCTTTTTAAGCTGTAAAACTATTTTCTAATGCTAACTACGTTGACCGCGTCATGGACAACTACATTTAATCTTAGGCGGTTCAGGTTTATCTTATCCTTTTGTAAAGTACATATATATTTTCATAACTACTTGCGTCGTGGAGATAATTTTGCTTTAGAATAAGTAACTAAAGAAATAATGTCTTAATGTGAAGATAGAGCGGATTCTAAGAGTATCTGAACCATAAGATCAAAGTTCGCAATTTTGATTAATCATACGAGTAAGTAATGCAACAACTGAAGAGATAAGTTTTAAGAGTCAAAATTTGGAGTGCATCCTAGTGGAAATCTAGTCGCTGGAATCCACGTTACCAGAATCGATGGAGGACCAGAACCAATCAATATGCTTACATTTGGAGCCGGCTGCTGCTGCTGCTGGTGGCCCGTCTGCAGGCTCGAGAAGTTCCGCATCAGCGGGGGCTGGATGTATCCGGTCTGGGGAATCCGCTGGAGCAGTCCCTGCGTCTGGCAGCCCCCGAAGAAGCTGTCCGCGTAGGCATTCTCGTACGGCACGGCTGCCCGGCTATTTTGCGCTACTCGCGTGCGTTGGTATATTGGGAGTGGCGATGGCGGTGGGGATGGTGGGCAATGCAAAAGTTATAAATAAGTCGGTGAGATGCGGGAGGACAGGGATTTACCACCGAATGATAGGCCCACGGCTAGAGTTGCGGCTGTCCGGCCGGCGAAGGGCAGACTCATCGATTTTCTGGCCGCCGTTGCGTAAAATGCAGTGCGAAAAAAGTGCGCAGCCATTGTGATGCGAATGCGGATGCGGAAAATTGCAGAAAACACTTTCACGGGCGGGCGGGCGAATCAGAATACTTTCACACAAGCGCTTTGGACACAGACTGAAAAATGATTGGCAGTGGTTTCTTGCTTTTTCTCCTCTCATTTGCGTACTGCACACACAGACTCACACAGGCACACACGCCCGAATGCACGCACACAGGCACAGGCCAATGCACACGGACTGAACTTTGTACCCAGTGCAGACGAGTCTCAATTTGTATTGTCAAATGGCCAGAATGCTAAATTGATCAAATTGAGATTCTGGGCTCGAATCTTGCTCCCAGGCGGTGCGTGTGTGCGTGAGTGTCTGTGCGGCGTATCTGTGTGCAACATCGATGATATTTTAATTGGCCAGCAGCTGAATCGGTGGCCGTAACACTTACGCTAACGTCGAGCTCCCGTGTTTCGATTTTTGTTTGCAAATAAATTCAATTCCGCCCCCAACCGCAGCACAGTGTGACCGTTCGCGGGGAGTTCCAACGGTAAACTGGTATTTTGGCATCTGATAGTATTTCATTAATTTATTTGGTATTTTCTACACAGCGAGAAAGCTATAGACCGTTATTAGTGGCTTCTCTTTAAGCCAAAAAATGAAACTGGCCATAACAAGATGCTTCTCTTATTCAGGAGCGAGCTGGTACCTCGCGAAGCTTCTCGGTGCGGTCCTCGTGGGTAATGATGACCTCCACGGCGCACATGTTGGGCGTCAGGAAGTTCTCCAGGATCTCGGAGCCTCGACGCGGCTTGCGATCGAAGGGGAAGCCCATGGACTTGCGATCCGGATAGAGGCGATCGCGCAGGCCGCAGTAGGAAGCGGCGATGCTGCAGCCGCAATCTGCGACCGTCTGGTCAACCTGCACAAGGAAAGAGGATTGGGATCAGGAGGCATTCGCAGTATACTCTAAAGACACCTTACCTTATCCTCTTCGTAGTTGGAAACCATGACGAAGAGCTCGAAGCGCAGACCCTCGGGCCGACCCTTCGGAATCAGCATGTGCTGGGGCCAACCGCAGCCGCACAAGAAGTTCTGCAGCTCCTCCAGCTTGTCCAGGTTGCGGAAGGTGCGCTCGAACGGAATGGTGACACTCGACTCCGTGGAGTTCCGGGTGATCGTATGGCTGCCGGGAGGCATGGTAACCACGAACTTGTCCAGCTCCACCATCATCAGGCGCTGTTGCTCCAGCAGCATGGGTGCATTGCGATCATCCAGCTTGGGCGCCAGGAAGATGCGCACGTAGCCATACCGCGTGGCCTCGCTGGAGTTCTCCACCTTGATGGTGTAGCTGAATTCGTGGTGCTGCAGATGGGTGAACCGAGCGAGGACATGGCCGCGCGGCACAAAATCAAGGCCACGGGACATGTCCACATCGGACTCCTGCCAGAAGGTGGTCAGCCTGTTGACCTGACCCTGGCTCTCCACCTGGATGCTCTCGACGCGAACGTCCGGAAAGCTGAGCTCTTGCTTCTCATAGGGAGAAAGCAGACGTTTGTGCTCCTGGAACATATTGTCGATGAAGGCGTGCCACTTGTAGAAGATCGGATCGCGCATCGCGGTGGAGGCGTCGCCCATCACGCCCGCGTACTCCAGGTGCTTGTTGGTCGGATCGTGTGAGTAGGCAATCAGTATGTGCCCCATGTTGTGGAAGTCGCCGTACTGCAGATGGAAATAATATACATGGAAAGGTGATCTACAGATTATCACTTAGATTCCTTACCAGCGTACTGTTGGGCGTCAGATCGGAAGCCTCGATGATGTTGCCCAGGATGTCGATGCCCTTAGCGTCATCCAGCACGATCTTTTCATTGTTCGTCTAAAAAATAACCAATTAGTTGTTGGATGCATGTACTCCTGGAATCGGAGAGCTCCCCACTCACATCCAAAACGTAGCCCTGATGGATGGCCTCGTAGATGCGTTCGCGCCAGCGCTTCATATCATCGATGCCAACCCTCAACTGGTTGTTAGGCCGGTCCACATCGCTCAGCCGGGTGTTATCGAAGCGCGGAGGATACGCCCTACTGGCCACCAGCGAGTCCATCTTGGGGAAGTAGCCCTCGGCAATTGGTTCGTCCAGGTTGTTGAACGGCTGCACCCGGGCCATGTGGTTGCTCAGCCGCTCGGCATTGTAGCGGGCAATGATCTGCTGGTGCATATAGTAGAACAGCTCGCCACGACGGTCCTTGTCCACGATGCTGCGGTCGGGCGCCTCTATGGGATAGACCAGATGCCAGTGCCAGTGGTGCAGGTTGACGCCCAGGTCCTCGCGGAAGTACCACAGCCGGTGCTCCACATCGAGATCGGAGGCGGTGTACTTGACCGAACTGACGACGGGCAGGCGGGCGGCGGAGCGCTCCACCACAAAGGACTCCTCGCGCATGCTGCGAAGCATCTTCGAGTCGATAAAGCGATCCGGGAAGGTCTGCGCAAAGGCGGGCAGTTCGAGGTCCTTGGTGTCCGGACGGTGGAGCAGGGCCACCGACAAGGCGTAGTTGAAGAGCACCGGATTGACGCGATCCCTGGCGTACACCGCCACGCTCTGCAGCTCATCCACGGTCTGCATTTTGGTGAAGATCTCGATCAGGTGGCTGGCCATCTTGCGGTGGGACTTCAGGAAGATCGAGAACTGCTCCGAGCGGCCCAGTCTCATGGAGCAACTGAGATCCGGTATGGCGATCTCCTTGACTTGAACGTTCTTCTCGGACGCGCTGCTCACGCGCCGCTGGACCTTCTTGCACATCTGATTGTAGCGATCGGTCACGTAGGAGTCGGGCACGTCGAAGACGGTGCCATTGCCACCCTTGTCCATGAACACGGGCTCCGTGGGATGATCGAACAGAAGGAGCAGATTCTTCTTGTCGGCCATTTTCGATGGATTCGCGATTAGGAGGACCTTTAGCGAGCAGTTGCTGATTCTCAACTGCACGTCCCCACCCAACTATCAGCTCCTTTTATACCCAGCAGCCGAAATGCCCTATGGTTACATGGCGAACATCTCAAGTTCGTCAACCCCAAAAAACAATCTAAAATATTACTAACTTAAGAATTTTTAACTATTGCCATAGTATAAGCATTGAATCACAGAGTTCCGAAAAAAACATTTTTAACCGATAAGATGCTGCTGATTCATCATAGTCTGTTGAAAACTTAACGAACAATGTATTTGTAAGTTTCAGAATTTTAATTCACAGATAAGTTACAAATATTTGAATCGTATAATATCCTATAAGGATATTAACATTTCCAGTACGTGTTGTCTACATCGAAAATACTGAATATCATTTTTTGATTATTTAGTCTTCATAAGACAGTTGTAAGTATTTATTTAATTTTTTTTGTGCATTAAATTAAATTCATTAAATTTTCAATTGTTTCCAGTGTACGTCATAATTAAGCTTATCTCGCAAACAGTATTTTGCCGCTAAGCACCTGCGGTCACACTTATTCGTGGAGCACCAGGAGAACGTAAACAAATGGAGCACGAGGTGGCTGTTTCAGGAGGGGATTCCTCGCTGGAGGAGATCACTGGCAGTTCGAAACTCAAGCCCTCCAAGAACACGGCCATCAAGTGCCTGAAATGCGACAAGGTGTACATATTTCCGTCAGATAAAGATGACTGCCTGGCGCATTTGTATATGGAGCACCGACTGGTCATCGCCGATGTGGAGGATATAGCGCTTCTGGAGGACTACCTCCAGTACTGGGAAAAGGAGTTTCACAGTGAGAGAATCAGCAACCCTACCCTGAAAATTTAATAATTGTTACCCATTTTAGCCCACGAATTCGAGCAATATTGCACCACAATGTTCCTGGATCAGCTGCCCGATGGCAAGTACGCCAAGAACGAAAAGTACTACCTGCTGTGTGACATCCTGCCCCAGGACTACGAGCTGCGGCGAAGGTTGAAGGAGAAGCGCCTAAGTGAAGCCCTGGAGCGACATCAGTTCGAGCTAACCGACCGCACCTTCTCCAAGGAGTGCCTTTTCTGCAGGGCCATCATCAAGGGATTGAGGGCGGACTATCTGGACCATCTGTTTGACAAGCACTTTCTGTTGGTCGGCAAGCCCGAGAAGCTGGTGTATGTGGACGAACTGCTGGATCACCTGGAGGAGAACTTGAATCGGTTAATGTGCCTCTACTGCGAGAAGATCTTCAGGGATCGGCCCACGCTCAAGGAACACATGCGCAAGAAGGGCCACAAGCGGATCAATCCGAACCGAAGGGAGTACGACAAGTACTTCCTTATCAACTACAATCGTGTACCAACGGCCCCCACGCCCCGGAAACAGCACCTCCAAAAGCGAAGACGGGAAACGGCATCCGTGTCCACAGTTGCTGATCCTGAAACCGGCAGCGTGGACTTCGACAAGCACTTCGCTCGCCCTGATTCGGATGGCGAACACGATTCGGACTGGTCGGATTGGGCGGCAGATGGTGAGCCTAGCTCCATTAAGTGCCTGTTTTGCCACCATCTCGGCGACAACTTCACCGCCCTCAAGAAGCACATGCACGAGGTTCATCGCTTGGATTTCGAGAAGGCCACCAGCTCTCTGAACTTCTACCAACGCGTCAAGGTGGTCAACTACCTGCGCCGCCAAATGTGCCTGCTGCGCTGCGTGACCTGCGATCTGCAGTTCGACGAGGAGGAGCTGCTCGTGGAGCACATGGCACAAGAGTCGCACCACGGAATCGGCGATAAGGAGAGCTGGGACAAGCCCGAGTTCTTCTTCCCGTACATCGAGAACGATGGTCTGCTGTGTGTGCTGGATGATTCCGGAGGCGATGACCCGGACGTCGATACGGTGCGCATCATCTCCGAGGATAGTCTGGCGCAGATCAACAAGGATGCGGAGCGGTTGTCCCTCGAGAATTTTAAGCTGTTGTAACTGAGATTTTTGTATTGTACAGTTTACGTTTAAAAGAAACTAAGTAAATAGCAATGGAATTTAAGTGTGTACTATATTTATAGATACGTATGCACCAAAAACTTTATGCAGAGGAGCTAAATATTTTATTTAAATACCATATTTTTTAGTCCGCATAAGGGTTAATTCGTTCTGCTTAGCGAGTACAAGAACCTTGCCACCAAGCTAACGTTGCCACCTTTTCGTTGGACATCGATTGTTTTGCAGACTGACATCATTCCCATCAAAACGAACAAAATAAAGAGAAATTCAGCGAAAAATGGAGGCACTGGACATTCTGGAGAAGCGCATCGATGCCCTGACACGAGTCCTGGGTCCGGTCCAGGACTCTGAGGTGGGCGAGGGCGTGGTCGACGCCCTGTGCTCGGCACACGCCATCCTGGGCGAAGCAACCACAGGAAGTGCTGCACTGCAGCAGTGCGTGAAGAGATCTGACGAGCTGGAGAAGTACCTGGACCCCAACTTCCTGGAGGAGCACCAGCAGGTGCGCTCCAAGGAGGTGTACCTGCAAGCCGTGGCCCCCGAGCTGCACACGCAGGCCGAGCAGCTGGAGAGGATTAAGCAGCTGGAACCGGCCCTGGGCGCGGAGTACTTCCGCAGCATTCCCGCCGAGTGTCTGGAGCAGCTAAAGGGCATAACGCAGAACAACGGGGAGTACGCGCAGCAGAGCGAACTTATCGAGGAGAGTCTGGTCCTGGCCATGAAGCGATATGGCGAGATCCAGGCGGGACTGCTGAGCTCCCTGGATGCCATGAGCGAGCGCTTGGACCAGGTAGAGGAGCGCATGGAGCAGAGGAAGCGTGCAGAGTTGAGCAAGGATGTGCCGCCCAAGGATTGAGCGGATATAGATCCAAAGACTGCTGAAAGTATTTTATACGACCCCGTTTCCAAATCCGTTCACCTGAAAATCTGGTTCCACTTAAGCTGAAGGCATCAGTTGCTCAAGCAATGGATGTAACCTAGGTTCTATTGAAAAGTGTAATCGTAGCTAAAGCCATCCCGATTTGATTGGAACTGTTTAAGGAAGCCGGGATATTAGATTTTCTAACTACTCCAACGTAAAGTGGCTAATGATGCTCTTTCAATTGTAAGTTTCATTTTTAAAAACTATTTAACTAAGCACAATAAACTAAATTACAAATCTAATGAAAACCAATCAAAATCCTGTCTTACAGAAGGAAAATGCTATAATCACATAATAGAGCACAATATGGATTTATCATTGGCTGAATTTTATTTTTATTATCTATACAATGTATACAATACGATGTGACACTTATGTATGTAGGAATTGTAGAAGGAAATAGTTACAAAATAATAATTTACCCGCGGAAACGCTCTTTCAACAGTAAATTTCCAATGCTAAAGTTTATATTGTCCGGACAATAAGAAACTTAGCCAGAATTAAAAGTAGTTGGCGCACCACAAGCCGAATCCAAAGGATATCCTCTTCACCAACATACAAGGCACAGTCTTGACTTTTCTTCTTCCCAAGAACAAAGTCCGGCGCTCCTAGAATCGCAGCTCGTTTCTAACTATCCTCTCGTATACGGATGGGGTGAGTGGAGCATACACGCCATCCGGTTGGGCGTAGAAGAGTTCATCGTCGATGATCTCCGGATTGAAGCCCTGCTGCTGAAGCTCCACCTTGCGCAACTTGAAGGTGCCCGTCAGGTCGATTTTGCGCAGGAATCTGAGAAACTGCGGCCTGGCGTAGTTGGGCAGGGATTTGGCCAGTTCCACGCCCAGCTGGCTGACGTTGACCTCCCGAGTGGGATCGTAGATGGCTGCCATTCCTGCTCTGCCCTCAGTGTTGGGTATGCTTACGCCGTACACAATCACATCCTTGTAGCCAGCCAGATTACTCAACTGCGCCTCCACCTCGCTGGTGGAGACATTCTCACCCTTCCAGCGGAAAGTGTCGCCGGTCCGATCTTTGAAGTACAGATAGCCCCGCTCATCGGCCACCAGCAGATCGCCCGAGATGAAGGCCATGTCGCCCTTGGAGAAGACATCGTGGACCACCTTCTTGGAGGAGGCCTTCTGGTCAACGTAGCCGAGGAACTCACGGCAGGGATTACCCCGCACAATCTTTCCAACGAAGACGCCTGGCTCATCCGCCTCGCATCTCTCACACAGTCCTTGGCTGTTCCTCAAAGGCTCTCCCGTATGTGGATCTGCTTTTATGATCGATATTGGGTAGATCTGCGGCAGTATGCGGGATATGAATCCAATGGCGCCCACTGTGCTGTCATTGTTCATGATGTTGGCATTGCCCTCAGTGGCTCCGTAGAACTCGCCCACTTTTCGAATCCCGAAGCGCTCCACGAACTGCGGCCAAATCTGTGGACGCAGTCCATTTCCGAACACCATTCGCACTTGGTGGTTCCGATCGTGAGGAGCCGATGGCGTGGCCAGGATGTAGCGCGCCATCTCCCCAATGTACTGTCCCACCTGGCAGAAAAATAAGGCACATTAATACAACATATTGGATGATCCAATAGCCAGTTACCGTGCATTGGAAGCGGGCGCAGTCTGAAAAGTAACCGGAGGCGCTGAATTTCTTCCTTATGACCACGGTGGAGCCGAAGAGTAAGGCCTGGCCCATGCTCATCACTCCGCCAGCGGTGTGATATAGGGGCAAGGGAGTATAGAACACATCCTGATCCTTGAAGCCAAGCGTGTAGTGAATGCCGGCAGCTATGAAAAAGTACCTGAAAGTAGAGGAATCGTTGTAAAGGAGAAACTTACTGCAGCCAGTGGCAAATCTTACCGAGAATGCGTGATGACGGCTGCCTTGGGCAAGCCCGTGGTGCCCGACGTGTAGATGTAGACCAACTTGTCGTGATGATCCGCCCGAGAAGCGCCGGCGGCCACCTTATCCTTGGCCGCCGTCTCCAGAAGGCCGTTCAACTGCTGGGCCAGTCCCTGGCTAAGGCCCTCGGAAGCCACCACCTCCTGGTTGGACTCGTCGTTGAACTGATACAGTCCGACGTGGGCGGGCAGATCCTTGGCGATATCCATCACGGCCGACCGGAAACTGGCGCCGTAAATGAGCGCCGTGCACTGGCCCACGGTAATGCTGTGCTGCAGTGAGGCTCCACGGAGGTTTGTGTTAATCAGCGGCGTGATCACGCCGATCTTGGAGAGACCAAGCCAGGTGGCTACAAATTCGGCGCGATTCTCGAGCAGCAGACCCACCACGTCGCCCTTTTTGTAGCCGTGACTGTGGAACACGTTGGCCACCCGGTTCGAATGCTCGTTCACCTGGCGGAAGGTCCACTGCTGGGACTCACTGACAATGGCCAGTTTATCCGGCTGCCGGGCCACATTTGACTCAAAGATGTCTCCGATGTTCAGGTTCTTGCGCTCCTGGCGCTTAATGAAGAGCAGCACACGGATGTAGGCAAAGAGGGCTCTAAGGAATACAGTTTTAAAAAAACTCTGGAACTAACTTCCCAATCCTTGTTACTTACACAGTATCCCTGGGTGTGGTAACAGCTGCAATGTAGAACCAGCGCCATCCTGGACGCACCAGCAGTATGGATATCAATGCGGCATATAGCGTGGCCACTCCATACCAAGGCCCTTGGTAGTAGAGGATCAGACCGGAAATGGCGGTCAGGACAGGTGCTAGGATCCACTGAAGATAACGGCGGAAGTTGGATTTGGCAGGTGGTTTCAGGTTTTCCGGTTCGTTCATGGAAATGGAGACCTACAAAGTCACAATTTTAGTAAAGATGCATGTGTTTAGATTGCCAACTGCGAGAAGGAGAACAACGACTGCATCACTCATACGCCGCGTAAGCCCACATAGGCGATACGGGTCTTAGATAGCAAATAGAATAACCCCCCGGGTCTGACACCTCCAGATGAAGTTGATTCAAAGCTTTTCCTGATCTTCAGCTAATTGCTTGTTGTTTAATTTGCACTCTAGCCACCGTAGTTCCATAACCCAACCCGCATCAATCAATTAGCACTTTATTTAAGCAATTTGCAAACAAACAAACCAAAACAGTGAAAAGCAAACACACAGAAAATATATAGAGTGGTATGTGGACAAACAACAACATCTAGTGGCCAAAGCGGTGACCATTCCGGCCGGATGAAAGTTCTCGGAAGTGCATCAAGGCCTTCTTTTCGGCATCGGAGGCCAATCGGTTCGACAATCTGACCAGAACGCAGATGGTCAGCGCCGAGATGAGTCCCAGCATAAAGAACACAACCTAATTATGTGGTGCAATAGATATATTGTATAGTACGTTCTATGATCTCTCTGTGTGTGTCCGTGGTCTTCAGATTACCTTGTGCCAAATGGTCAGTCGATACTGGTTGGCTTTCGGACCGCCCTCCTCCACCAACGGACTATCGTCGGTGCCCGTCATCATGGTATTCAAATCTCAAGCTCAACTCTTTTGACCCTTGGCGCTTCAATGGTTCGGCTGTCTGCCTGTTTGTTTATGGGTTTTGTCTATTTTTTGTTAAACTGACAGTTGGTTCGCAGAAGTAATGTAACATTGAATTTGAACATGATCAGATTTCATTTCATTTAGTTCTGTGACGAAACTTCGTTAATACGACCTTAGGTTTTATTAAATGATCTTTTGCACTTAAAACTATTGATGATGTGCACCACAAGAAAAACATACTTAGCTTAAAATCAGATCTTTTAACCTGTTTCCCCACTTCAAAAGCAATTTATTTCCATAACCTCCATTGAAAACCATTCGAAGTCACCCTGATCTTGACTTTCAAATAGTTTCTGACCAACTCCGCCGAAAGACTTACTTTAGGCTGCACTAGTCTTTTATATAAAACCTGATTATGAGCTCTATCCGCACAGATGACCGATCGCATAATATTCGAGACCCAGACCTAGTCCCGGTTAAATCGGCGGACCAAAAGTAAACTGGTTTCGGTTTTCAGCGGTTTTTGTCGATGTTTGTTTTTGATGGCAACGTGAGTATTATTTTGTCGTCAGATAAGGTTTAGTTTGGCAGCGAGGGGAGCGACGGGACAGGGCCGGGGGATCCACCCATGGAACAACAAAGCGAATCAAGCGCGAAACCCCAAAAAAAATGTACATATGTTGACCACGCTCGTGCGAGTAGGTGAGCATAGTCGTGTGTTATTTACCTGTGGGGGGTTCAAGGCCGTCGAACTTGGGGCGGGCGCAGCTCCACTATTATCAGCCGCATCAGCACCACCTGTAGTGGCCCCAGCACCACCATCAACCACGCCAGCGGTGCACATTTTGATTGATTTCGGACTTAACAGCACATCTACAGAGGCTGCAATCTGATGTTAAGCTTGGTTTGGTCTTCAATTACTGCGCTGCTCAGGTGGCTTTTATTGAGATTTCTGGGCGGTTGCACAAAGAAAAAAGACATTTAAGAATTAATTGAATGTTGTACACTTTTATGGATAGTACAACATAAAAAAGGTATAGCGGGAAACCTATAAATGAGCTCGGTTAATTTATGCTACTTTAGTATGAGACCTATAAAATAGTATCTATACGAAAGTACTTTTAAAAACACTTAGAAAAACTAATTATATGTTAATAATATATATTAATGAGAACCATGGATCTTTAATTCGTTAGCTCACTATCGTAATATGCTTTATTTACATGTTTAAATAAAAATATTCTACATATATATGCTTCGATATAAAATACATATACATTTCACTAAATTGCTTAGCTGTTAACTGGGGGCTACAGTGCTCTAGTTTTTCTCAGTGCACTTTCGCAGCGAAATGATGGGTAATTAGGCGACATGCAGCACTCGGAAGGGGCAGGCAACAGACAAACAGATAGCAAACAAAAAGAGAAAAGGCGAAAAAGCTGAGAAAAAGCCGTGGTAACGATGTGGGGAATTCGCAATTGTAGTGCACAGGTGACACCAGTAGAAATGATGGAGAAAAATTGCCTTTTTTGACGCGGCCTGAATGATGCTGCGACGTTTTTGAGTTCAGCTTTTCAGCTATTCAGCGATCGTGGTCTCAAGGTGAGTTTTGGGGTCTGATGCGGTTGTTTATGCGCGACGAATGGCAAAAGCCAAGTTGAGCGGTGCTACAGGTGGCCCATAAAGGCCCATAAAGGTTAATGTATGGTAAACTCAGTTAATGGAAGAGGCAATTAAAGTGAGTTTTGCGTTCAGGAAGTTAGTCTCGGCTTGGAGGATAGATTTAAATGGGAAATGGGCATTTGTTTACTTGAAATAAGTAGTTGAAGTAAATAAAGAATTCAAGAATTTATATAACTTAACAAGCATATAACAAGTACAAAGCTGTTCTCCAATGTTAAACGAAGTGCATGAATAATAAAAATCCAAAAGATACAGTTTAGCTAATTGACTTCAATAGAAACCCTTTTAAGCTAATGGCTCTTGTGTCAAAAAATTAATCATTAAAATATGTTTAGCCCATTTCCCTTTCGGCTTGTTCGCTAATTTGCCAATGCATAAACATGGCTTTTACTCAGCCTGCGGCTAGTTTAAAACTTAAGTTTCAGTCCTCGTGTTGCAAATTATTTTTTACAACATTTTGCCCATGCAAACATTTAGTGTAGCTACTTCATCACTGTGGTTTTTTTTGTTTTTTTTGTTTTAGTTTTTGTGGCACACATATAGGCAAACACATAAGATCGGCAGAGATCATTAAGAGATGCGGATGTTGGCGACGCTTCATCACTTTCACTGAAATCTTCTTCTCCTTTCTTTTGTTAAATTGCTTTGCCTTTTGTGGGTCCCCACATCTCAAGCTCGGAACATTCAGAGGATGGGGATTAAGAGATTCGAGATGAGATGTGGGATGCGATCAAATTGCGGCTGAAATTGCTGTTCACTCTATTAACTTGATGGATATATTGCACGCACAACCAGAATCGAAACAATCTTGCTCTCGAAGGTCGTTTTTGAGGTATAGCGACTGCATTTAAAAAACTTGTTGGATTCCGAGCTTTTAGGAAATATCTTATCACTCTCTGTAGTAAGTAAGGGTGATCAAAAATCACTAAAATATAATTATACTTATGAAGCACTTGGATAAAATTATTTTCAATAAAGGTGGAGTCCTTAATATAGAAATTTACACTATCCATGTTTCACTGTTTCGTAGATCTTTCCTATCGTTTAATTATTAAACTTTCTCGGATGTTTTTAACCGATATTTCTATAGAATTTTACTTGATGTTTTTTGCAGTTTGGTGCGAGTTTAAGTCGAAGTTTAAGCCGGCGACGTCTTTCGGCCAACAGCTTCGTTCAGCAACTGGGCCCAAAAAGCTAACTGCCTCTGGATCCGTTGTTGCCGGAGCTCTGCCGCCGCCGACGTCGACGTCGGTGGCAACAGGTCGCCGTCGCGAACACAGATACACACTGGCACACTGGCAAAAGCCAAGCTTCGGGTCGAAGCTCTGCTGCTGAGCCAAGTTAACAAGGTGCTGGCGCTGTTCTTGTTGTTGGTGGCCGGCTGAAATTGTCGGTTGCAATTCTGCTGTGTTTGCACGTGATTATGCCGCATGCAACATGTGTATTGTTTCAATTGCCGTGCCTCTTAAGCGAGTTTCCTTTGTGGCCATTAACATGTCAACAACCACAGAGCGTCAAGAATGTGGCCATAATGGAGTGGTGGGGGGCTGCAAAGGGGGGTGGGCGGCTGCAGTGGGCGGGGGCGCAGGGGAAGGTCGCGCGGAATGGAGCGCACATTTAATTCAAAACACGTGTCTCGTATTCGTACTCTCTTTGTGGCTGTTGCCCTCGACTTCTGCTTTGCGATTCTTTCCCTCGCCTTTCTTTCTATGCATAAGTGCACTGGGAGAAATACCCTGGGAGTTTACCCTTCACATGCATTGTTGTTAACCCAATTAGGTTGTTTCAAGCCTCTTGCCGGACTAAAGTAAAGCTTAGTTAAGCCTATTCTATTGCACCAATTAAAACATCATTAAACTGATAATATCAACCATTTGTGGGCTTGTAATTTGAAATGTATTTTTCGCGTGTATCTACAAAGTACATATGTATGTACATGTATCTTTGTACGCGCAATCGATGCGTTACCCCTATGCCAACTCCTGCCCCCTCCCGCCACAAAACTCCGAGGCAAGTGCAACGCAACCGTTTATTAAATATAATTTTGCATGCTCATTTCTTTGGCTCCGATCGGTAGCCATGACTGGGCTTAATTGTTATAAACAGTCTGTGGGACTGGGCGAGATAGATCCGCTGTGCTATAGCTAAGCAGTTTTGCTCGGATCATTGCAACTGGGTCAATTGTGGGTTGCCCAATACTTTTGGGTTTGCAGCTGAATGACAGCTCAAAATACTTGCAAGGCACTTTTATTCGCTTAGAGCTACATTTATATCTAATACAACAAGCTTTCATATCGTCTAATCATATTACAATAAAGCTGAACCCACTTAACGAGATTATCGTTGTAGTTTAAATAGCGCTAATAATACGGGTATACGAACTCAAAGCTCTACTAAGGCTGTAATTGTACGAACTTCGACCTAATGAGTAACAATTGAATCACGAGAAGTATAGCAATATCCAGAATCGCTAAATATATTAGTAAATTATAAGCTTAAAAGCAAATGAGAAAAATTTCCTTTAAAAGAATAGGCTGGACCAAAATTAAGCACTATACATTCATAGCTCTATGTCCTTTACAAACTTGCCTTGTCCTTCGTCGGAACCGAAATTTCATAGCCCATTCGGCTACCTGTGAGCCATAATTCATATCTGTCAACAGAAAGTTTCGAATGGCATTACATGGCTGTGGGAGCCCTAACAATTTTTATAGTTCCCGCCAATCAACAGCTCGTAGATACGCCAAGATATACCAATAGCACAAGGCTCCAAAGATATGCCCGACATTCGATGGTCTTTTTCACACGTTTCCCAGCAGACATAAAGTGTCTGTGCAAAAAAAGGCAGCCGCACATTTGTGCAGTTTATATATATATATATATACTTTGCATTTTTTTTTATATATATAGCCTGGAATATATTTTACCCTTCGGGGGCTTGCCCTTCGCCCTTCGCCCTCCGCTCTTCCCTCTGCGCAGTTCGGTACTTGAGAAGGGAACTTCTGCCTGCGCTTGTGGATTTTGTCAAGTGGATTTCTGTCGAGTCTTTGAGATCATTAAAACAACATCGTTAGGGCGTCCATAATGAAGTACTAAAGAGGAACCCAAGAAGCAATCCCTCGACGACCAAAAAAGAAGCAAGTTCCCGAAATGAAGAATTCAATTTCAAGGCGATATTTTATGGGTCTAATGATTAGTTCTAGAGACGCACTGTCGCCTCCTTCGACTGCGACTAACGCAAATCCAGCAGATACTTTCTCATCCGACGCTATATGGCGTATTGTGTTACGCCGCGCTCTGCGCATTTCATGGATTTGATGGATGCGGCCGTGAAAAGCGCGGCGTGGAAAACTCTCGTTCCAGCATCGACATCGATGCTCGTATCCATCAGCGGTGGCATGCATTATTTTTCGCCACCCAACCATTTGTAAAGGGTATATTGGATGGGTTAGTAGTTCAAATGGATAAAGAAGATATATAGATATGATATTATATATTTTAAATTGATTACAGTTAGGATCTTTGGTTGAGCTTTATAATGTATAATTTACTAAAACTATATAAACATATAGCAAGAAATGCGCGATACGATCTTTGAGCTTCTTAGATTGCTCGCTCCTTATGGAGCTACAGGGTATGTCCGTATTCGACTCCATCCCTTACATTTGGAATTTTGTATGTTCTGCCGCCATCGAATCTTGTTCTTCTCCATCCAAATGCCTATGTGTATGGCCGCCTTTGGGGACGCTCCCGCGCTGTCAGAAATTAATCTTTCCCTTTCGCCAGATGTTGCCTTCTGCCGGCTGCGGTTGGCCAGAAGGAGGGCGCGGGGGAGGCAGGATCTTGGCGCAAAGTGTCAAGCGTTTACATCAGAGATGATCGGGTTCCCAGAACAAGGAATTCACCATTATTAATCTTTACATTTTCCATCTTCACTCCTTTGTTATGCCTTTGTAGCGCTGAGCAATTTGCCTTACTGGATATAGAAAAGTATCTAGATGTCATCCTCTTTTAGTAAGGATCAAGTGATCAGATTTAGGTTAGCTAGGATCACCTGCTATACCTTTCATTAACCAGCTAGATTGGCTATAAACTAACATATCTAACATGTATTTTATTAATTTGAAAGCCATTTCTCATTTTCGTAGGGATTTCCTAAACAATTTTCCCTTTGAATGCGACCACATCGATCGTGGACACACATCGTTTTGATCTTTGATCGCGATTTTCCTCGGCAGTTGGGAAAGCGTTTTACTTACTTCCTGAATGGTTTAGTGACTCGTGAGGGGTGGGGGGAGTCAACAGTGCTGCCTGCGGGCCAAGTCACTAAAATGTTTTTATGTAAATAAACAAAAGTTTGGCTTCGGTTTTCCCTCCTCAGCCTTTGTTGTTGCAGCCCGAGATGTTCCTTTTTGGATGTAGACCGCCGTCGTTGTTGGGCTTTTTTATGGATTGTTTTTTGTTTATGGACAAACTACAGTCGGGGTTGTGTGTGTCTGTGAGCAGCAAGTTGCTTTTTATGTGCTGTGCGCATCTTCGGCTGAAAAAATATAAAAGCAAAATATTCATGCGACCGATGCGAGGCACAGAACGTCCGTCCCTCCGTCCGGAATCGGATCCATTCCGGTATGGCAACGGGGCGGATGAGTGGGCGAGATGCCCGTAGTAGCGATCGGCATTGTGCTACCCCTTTTTTCACGCCTCCAGGCAATTACTTCGAGTCGCATACCCTGCAAGTGCTACAGAAATGTGTCTGGAATATATTATATGTATTTTTATGATTTTTTATAGTATTAATTTTGGCATTAACTAGCTAAGCAGATCGTATTTATTCAGCAATCATTATATTTATATTTTACTCTTATAAACAGATTTTATGTTCCTTAGTCAATATAAATATCTCGATTTAATAATGAATATATATATAGGCAGGTAAGCGGTATATAAGGAGAGCGGAATATAAAGGGTAACTCTTTGTCGAGCAAGTTGATCTTCAAATTTTATTCACTTGTCTTTTTATGAACTTCCACGCACACACACAGCTGGGCCATAAACAAACATTTACGTACACATTAATATGTATGTATCTTGTAGATGCACATTCAGTACATTAGCTTGGCTTTTTGTTATTGTTGCTGATGGACAGATCGGCCGACTTCATCATCGGTGGCCATTAGTCAGCGCTGGCAACACGCCCCTCTCCTTCAACTCCCCACCCCCCCTGAGATCGACTCCCCCATGGCATCTATGAACTTTGATCGCTGATTGATTGGCCAAATGCACTCGAAAATGCAGGCATCACCTCCACGAAAGAAGGCGCGCAGATCGATGATTTTAATTACTTGAGCCGTTGAGCAGTTTGCATATCTGGTTGTTGGTGCAATCGTTGCGTGAACCAGATGTTTTTGCCCACGAATGAGGGTGGCGAGATGGGTGTAACAAAGAGGGGTTGGGAAACTGTCCAGAGGATCCATTCAATAGTAACAATTCCATTACAGAATTGCTGATAAACATAGAATGGTAAGCAGAAAATATATATCCTATATAGCCAAATGGTATGAGTTAATCCCCCTTATTTGCCGAATCTACGTTCATGGTAACAGGACTGGGGCTGCCAGCTTCCCACTGGCAATCAATCAGCGGGGCACAAATGAGTCTGCGAATGGGTCACAACAATGCACTGGGATCTCCAAGTGGCCGGCAAGCGCTTCCGTTTCGTTTCCTCTCATCTGTCTGTCTGTCTGTCTGGTTTTACTTTGAAATCGGAAACGCTTCGTATAATTTTTGGACACACCGTTTTGACTTTAACATGGACACGGACACGGTCATCTGCTTGTCTGGGAATGGCTAGGGGATCTCGAACGGGTATGCGAATTCGCAACTAAAAGCGGGTAAATCACATTTCTCAATTTTGCAAGGCATTCATTGGAATGCTAAAAGTAGCTTTGATACAGTGTATTTATTCACAATTTGATTCATCATTCATATCATATTCGATTTATGATTTAATATGATTTTTAATATGATTTGTTGTTATCAATAGTCTTATATTCCATTGAACCACATCGTTTGTCAATATTTTTACGCCTAATGCACTTGCAACCCTCTGCAAAGATATTTTTACCCCCCATAACAGAGAATTAAAAACAAAACAAAAAAGTGGGGAAATTTCGGCTTTATTAAAGTATTAGTTCCAGTAACTGCAATTACAGAGTAGAGTTTCCGCAGAACATTGTTTTTGTTCAGCCCCCGAAATGAAGAAATACGGATCATATACGAAGGGAAGCACCTTGAGGATCCAAGTGGAGAACTAAAGTGAGTTGGGACTCACAGCTACCTAAAAATGAGAGACACAAAACTGTCAACGCCCCCTCTCCGACTCATTCGACTCATTGGGCTCCTTCGACTCATTGGACTCCTCCACTCTCTTCCTTCTTCGACTGCATGTAATTCCAGGGGTTTTTTAAGAAGTACTGGAAGAGCGGCTCAAATGACAGGGGTCATAAATCCAGCGGCTAAATTTAGAACGTGCAGAGGGTGGAAGGATCGCTGCAGGACGTGTGAGCTCTCTGCCAGGACGGAGGATCAGGGACCTACAGCCATTGGCATTGCCTCTTTATGTGTGATTTTAACTAACTTCTTTTTTCGCAAGGCTAATTCCCACACATGGTAATCAATGGCATGTGCTATGCGCCAAGGGACTGCAAATCTAGCTGCGCAGCAAAAAGGACCTCATGCCAAGGGACAAACCGTTTTTCGATTATTTTCCCAACATATGTGTGGGCGAGCGACTTGAGTCGACGCGTAAATGAATTGAAAACAATGCCAGGATGCGTGTCCGTGTCCTTTGCCACTATTTTCCCTGCCCTCGCTGACTCTCGGAGGGAATAGGCGCCGCCAGTCCAGAAGATGTGGAATCTACCATTTATTTCGGCCTCCGCCATTCGGATTCATTCATCAGACATTCGAAAATGGGCGTTCTGGCAACCAATACTCGTATAAATCAATTGTTCTTGAAACCCGTCTATCTCTCTCTTTTTTTTTCTCATGATTTCTCTTTCATTTGTGTATAGTTTTCCGCCTTAATTAGATGCGGAAATTCTTTGGAAATTCGGCGTTCGTTATACGACTATTGCCAGGAATATAAAATGGTGATTCGGGTTTATTGATCTGGGTGGCCAGCTAGCCATTCGCTTGATTAATAGATTATTTGGACAAACAAGAGTTGGAAAAACATACTGATTCTGAAGAGCCATGCATTTGGTAACTAAACCTAGATATTCTTGCATATTTAAAATTGTGGTGAAAAATGGATTCATTAGAAATTATAGGATATATTCCTAATGAATACATGATATATTTCTGCCTATACATTATTTAGCGTAATGAATAATATCAGAAATCAAAGACTTGTATACAGGCGATGTGTGGAGCAATAGAAAGTGTTAAGTGGATCATTTCCCCACTTTTTGTATCTCTAAATTCCTTTTCAAATTTGATGCCTCGAAATGCACGATAATCTTTATGATACTTTTCCCTAATATGTTTTAACACTTTGAAATGAGCACGCCCCAACCCCACGAACACGACAACCTGTCAACATGGATGCGATATGCCAATTTAAGCAGATCTAAACACAAATCTAAATTTGTATCTACAGATACGAATGTGTTTGCATCTAAACAGTGTACAATGTATGTGGAGCGGAGAGCACTTTCGGGCACTGGGAGCTGTCATTTAAAAAGCAATTAAGTCAACAACTGTGAACGAGAGTGATCTTGGCGATTTCAGGCCTTTGATGAGGAGGAGTCCGATTCCAGGCCCCCAAAAGACGGCGACTAAATTATCTGACTGAGCTAATTATGAGCATTTTAAGCACGCATTTTGGCGACATAAATACTTTGCTCAACTATATATTCCGCTGCCCTGGTATACTTTGTAAACAGTTTTTATGTTTTCGAACATAAATCAACCGGATGTGGATGTGTTGCTCCATCGCGGGCCCGCGTATCTGTATCTGTATCTGTATATGTATATATGTATCTGTATCTGTATCTGTATCTGTTCGCTTCTTCCCATGAACAGCGAGTATCTAGAGGATGCAGTGTGCGCGTATCTCGCAGATACATAAAGTCCGTCCGTCCGTCCGTCCGTCTGTCGGCGGAATGACGTTACGCTCTAAGTATGTCGACGTCGCTCCGATTGTCTCCGCTCCAAAAGACAAAAGTCCAGATCTCGAGGGGACCGACCCCCCCAGCGAAGACATTTTCGCGCCCAATTTAGTGGGCCCCTCCAATCGAAAAGCGCGGCGGAATGGAGCGCGATGAAATGAATGGAAATGCAAAATGGCGTCTGGTTTTGTTCATGGCGTTTCTTTGTTTCTTGGCTTGTTGGCTTTTTACAATTAATTTAGTTTAGACTATGACATTAAATAGGCATTAACAGTAGGTTTTTAGGCTTAGACATCTTAGAATCATCTAGTCGACACGTATATATGGAAAGCGTGACAGAGAATTGAAGAGTGAGAGCGCCAGGGCTCTGGAATTCACACGATAGTTGCTGCTGGAAGCCCCTCTCGGACTATAGTGTCCTGATCCGCCGCTATGCCTTCTGGTGCTGCGCGTCGCCCTCCATGCGCCACACCCCGAACAGATAACTCAGCTTCTCGGGCGGGATAATGGGTGCTCCGTTGGCCTTGCGCAGGCACTTCAGATCTGCCTCGGCTCCATTGGCGGCGGCACTCAGGAGGGAGCTGGCCGATCCATACGCCGAGGGCGATCCCTGGGCCTCCAAGGCCTTCAGCAAAGATATATCACTCGAGCTGAGCATGCGGCACAGGAAGTCAATGTATCTGTAAGTTGGTTAAACAGAGTTCGATTAATTACGAGTTTCGATTCAATTCATCTATTATCTATCTATCTATCTATGAATGCTTTCAACTATTATGAAGATGTAAACTAAAGATATATTACCTTGTGGCCAGTTTGAGGGTCTGGATCTTGCTGAGCTTGTCGCTGGGCAGCGTGGGGATGATCTGCTGCAGGGACTTGAAGGCGTCGTTGAGGCTCTGGGTGCGCTGGCGCTCCCTCACATTGGCCATGACCCGCTGGTTGCTGAACTCGTCCGTCTCCTCCGTCTTGCTGGGCTTCCGCTTCAGCCGGCGACGTGGCTTGCGGAAGGCCTTTCCGCCGGCATCGGATCCGTCCAGCAAACTGCCGGCACTGCCGTCATCCGCCAAGCAGGCGGGCGACATGACTCCTCCGTTGAGATCGCTAACTGAACTCAGGGCGTTGTGGCGGGCGTACTCCATGTCATCCCGATCCGAGCTGGAGTAAGCACTGCCGTTCAGCGAGTTGGCCGGCTCGTAGCCCTCGAAACTTTGTCTGTAGGCGTTTTGGAAGTGCATCTGGGCGTGGCTTTGCTGGTGCGGCTGCTGCTGTTGCAGCTGCTGCGACTGCTGCTGCTGGTTGTTGTAGAGGGGCAGGAACACCTGGGCCTTGTGCTCGGGCAGCTCCTCGTCGGGAAAATCGAAGTGGGATTGCGGGGAGGTGCACGTGCTCTGGACGCCAGGACAAGATTGAGCCGAGGCCACCTCGTCCACGGTGGTGGGCAAGTAATCCACATAGATCTGTTGCTGGTGCTGTTGTTGCTGCTGCTGTTGCTGGTGGATTAGCTTCTTGTGCTCGGGCTGCATGACCAGTGATCCCCCGGTTTGGCAATCGTAGTCGCCACTGCTCCTGGCCCTCTTGCCGTGCTCGTTCCAAGAGGATCCGCTGCTGGCCTGGCCATCGAAGCCACTCGGATTGTTGCCGGAGCTGTTGGTGTTGCTGCTGGTGTTGTTGTTGTTCAGCTCCAGACTGGTGCTCTGGGCACTCTGGTTGCTGCTGGTGCTCAGGACCTCGTTGCTGGGTATGTTGTAGTCTGTGTCCTCCAGTTCGGTAATACCATAGGCGGCGTACTCCGAGGGCAGTGGGGCGTACTGGGCATGCTGCTGCTGGTGGTGCTGCTGGTGGTGCTGGTGGGAGTGGAGGTGCTGCTGCTGGTGCTGCAGCTGATAGCCGGACTGCATGTAGGCCTGCTGCTCCACCTGTATCAGCTTGATCACATTGTTCTGCAGCTCCATGATGTTGGGCAGTGTGGGCTTGTAGCTTATGTCCAGCAGCACTTTGGGCGACACCGAGCGAGCGCTCATCATTTGGTGATCTTGCTTGGCTTTTTAGCGCACTTCTTCAGTTAGAATTTGTGGTATCTAACAATATATTCTTATTTCGGAACTGTATAACTCCGTAGATATTCTTCACGCCCGCGTTTTGCTGGATCGATCTGCTCGCACGCACTTACGGAACGCAACTGACGCAGGATCCTTCCGGCCATTGCTCAAATTGACATTTTGCGGCTGCTCGACGGCCATTCGCTGCCGCCGCTCTATCGTCGTCCCGCTCGCTCGCTTGTCTTGCCATCCCGCTCCCACTCAATGGCGGAAGCTGCGGCATCGGCAGGTATGACGTCAGGCGGCGGGGGATTTCGATTTTCTCGAGCGGCAGCGGCGGCTGCAAAACGAAAATACAGCAAATTCAAAGCTAAATTGAAGAGAGCCTTGACTCGACGCTCTGGATTTTTCTGTTTCTCTTGGGTTATTCTTTGGGTTTTCTCTCGATTTGGGAAAATGCCTGGGAAGTATGCGTGTTGGGATGCGGGACGGGGAATACGAGGGGAATTGTCGGCAATTTTTGAAATATTTTACTTGTTGATTCAAAAAGGGGATTGAGAATATCTTTGGATCGACGGGAATTCATAGGACAGAGTTTCTAAGTTTTGAAAAAGTGCATTCAGAGTAATGATAAATTATGTTTATTACATAAAAGCATTTCCTGAAAATTGCATTCTGGTAGAAAAGATTTTGTTTTGCAATTCCCAATTGAACATTTAGTAAACTTCATTGAATGTTGTTGTTTGCAGCGTTAGTTTAGGTTTAGACAAGAATTTAACTTAAAAACTTGAAATGATATGGAAATAAGTTATATTCTTTTTGTAAAAAAAAAAATAAGACGCAATGAATCTCCCCTGATCAAAAACACGAAAATCCACATAAATCGGGTATCAAATTCATTTAGATGTAAGTATATATAAATCGATTATAAGTTATATCTATCTGATTGCATATTTACCCAATCAACTTTGCTGTGCGAGGATTTTCCATTTGTATATACTTTGGGATCGCAGGAATTTCCCAGGAAACAAGCCGAAATGTTTAGACGCTCGCCCATCGAAATCATTCCGCTATTAAATAATCATCAGTTAGTTGCCAACCATCGTAAAGCGTGCAAATCCACAACCCTAACCGAGGGGAACTCCACGAAAAGGTTTCATTATGCCTAATTAGTGAATTCCCACACACACGTACCGAGAAAATCGCAGGCGAATGCGGCTCGGAGCTCCGAAAATCCAGAAAAATACGAGCGAAAAGTCAAATTTCCGGATATAATTATCTGTTTGCCTGCCGGGGCCACCAAAAATACCCGATTAATGCAGAGCGCGAACTTCCGCTGGAAAAAACCACGATCGAAGATCTCCGATCGCAGATCGCCGATCGCCGGCTTAGGTAATAGCAAAACCCAGGACTCGAAATGGTCCCCTTAGAAAAACCACCAACAGGGTTTTGCCCTGTCCCAAAACTACCTGGACTTAGGAGCTTGGACATGATGAGCAATATGATTTACTGCCCTCAGCACATTTATTATTATTGTTATAAAACACAAAGTAATATAAGCTTAAACTATTGGTCGGTAATTAATGCAGAAATATACTTAACGATGAGATTATTTTTAAAGTAAGAGCGAATTTTGTGTTCTTATTGGTCAAAAAGACAAAATAAATGTTGCCAACTTTTTGGATAAAGTGTATAAATATATTTTAAGATAATCAATCTCAATGCGCGCCTGAAAGTATGCATTGAAATATGTGTTTTAAATGCAATTTTAGATCATGCCTTTAAATTAGACATACATATGTGAAGTAGCTCGCGTGAATATAACTTAGGATAACTTGAGGACATGTATTTCTTGTTTCACTAAAAATACAAATAATTTTAATAAACATATCTTGCCTTTATTTTCCCTGGCAGATGGCGCCAAAGTGAGTGTAGCAATGCTGTACATACAACCATTCAAAATGATCTTAATGTTCAAATTGGACACGCTGCAGTCACGTAGTTTATTGATTTCAATTCCGTTTACGAGCCCAAATCAAACGAAAAAAAAACCAAATGAGAGAGAAGCTGGAAAAGGTATTTTGCGTATTACTTTTTTTCACGGATGCTGCTTCTGTTTTTCATCTCTTGTCGTTTTTTGCGGCTCTGCGTGGTGCGATTGCCAAACGATTTCCAAGCGCACCAACTTTCCATTTTGACAATGCTCTAATCCTGCCATCGCAAAAACCATGTGTGTGGCAGTGTTTGCGGAGCGTGAGAAGAAACTTTTGGTGCACGTAAATCTCGCTCGACAATCAATTAAAATTAAAATATTTTTTGCCTGCCAAGCGCGCAGCGTTGTCTACATATTCGAATTGACTTTTGATGATGTATCACGATTTATTGTTACCAAAAATGGTCGTCAAAGCGCGTGGAAAAGTGGATCAGGTAGTCTGGCGACGTCTAACGGGTTGGGTGCTGGGATCAAACGGGGCGGTGAGCGGTCGGCGGGCAAACTCCCACAGCTTTTGATCTTACAGTGGAAATACCCTACATCGGATAGAAATTTCTGCATCTGAAAATGAGCTCTTTTTCATGGAGTCTATAAATTTGTGAGTAAATTTAGATCTCAGTATAAATGATAAATTAATCTTTATGAAAATTCTTCTTGTTAAAACACTTTTGAGTTGTGCTTAGATAAAATAAGATTTGATTTAAAATTTATTGTCCAATTTATTACCCAAAACTCAGTTAACAAGCACAAATGCCTTTACTGAAATCATGAAATCATTTTTAATTTCTTTAAATTGCAGATGGCATTAACCTCTGTTCTTCTTTAAAATTATAAATTGTTCTTGAAAATGGTTATATGTAGATAAATATTTATTAAACTGTATCCTATATGGTGGATGCAAACAGTAAGGTTGATTAGCGCATACTAACTAGATTTAGCGAATTTCGACTGTGCTGAGCTGGCAAAAATCGTGTGCGATGCAGCCTCTGCGATTAGGAATAAGTCGCTTGATGGAAGCCGCGGCTGCTGTCAGCAAGTGCTCCAAAAAGTATCTTGCGCTTGTGTTAATTGCTCCCACTCACCGCACACATATGACCCACCTGCCCCACCTGCGCCACCCCCACCCCGCGTTCAAGGGGCCGTCAGCCAATGAAATCGCTGGCGCCAAACACCTACACTTTGAGCTTGTCAAGCTTCTGTCTGCGTGTGTGTGCTGCATGTTAATTAACAGCCAGCACAAACACACACACCTACACGAGTGGCAAAAGCGCTCACACACACACACACGCTGGCGAACATGGGTGGGGGCTCTCACACACACAGACGCGCGAGTGTTGGCCACCCAATAACATAAGCGCCAACTTGTCATTTTAGCCTAGCTCCACCTTAACTAAACAAACAAACAAAGTGGTGCACACACACTAGCACACGCGCGCGCGAATGTCAAATGCGTGTGCGGAGGTGTGGTGAGTAGCGAGCGGCAAAGCTCACCACGCTCGGGGAGCCAAAGTTGGCGGTTAAAATTCGAAGAGCTCAGAGCAAGTTTGCTCCGCGCCGCGTTCAAACGTGCTGCTACGTGCGGGAAACGCTTCTTTTTTCCTTGCTTTTTTTACTCACATCCATGCTCAGTTGAATTGGAACAATAACAAGAATAAAGAGTACACGATTATGATATGATTATAAAATATTAGCTGACATATTCACTACGCGTTCCATTCCGTTTCGTTTCGCTGCGCTTTTCCAACCGGCGTTTCTGCGCATGCGTGCGTGCTTGCACTGCGTGCTGCAACTTAGTGTTTGTGTTGGTGCGACGCTTTAAATGGCGTTTTAAGTGAAATTAAAATGACGGATGTGCTGTAATTTGCACACTCACGCTCGCTCGATAAATACAACAACAGCAGCGGCAGCAGCAGCAGCAGCAGCAACAACAACGAATGAAACCAAGAATCCAGAGGAATAAATAATAGCAAACACAACACAACCAACACACGCCGTTTGGTGGGGCGTTGTGTCCGTAGCATGTGCCTCAGTTGATCGAATTAAGTGCGAGTTTTATAGCGCCCGCGGGACCGGGAACTGCAATTGACTGCCCAACCGGAAATGCAAGCCCCCAACAACAAGTGTAACACCCCCGCCCAGGAAGCGTCGGCAATAAGTGCTAATAAGTGAGCCGCAGACTATAGATAAAACCGGATGCAGGGCCACTAGTAATTGCCAATTTCAGTTATCACCCTGCCTCGTTCAATTGGAAAAATCTGTTGGTTTTCGGTGCTCAGTTTAATTTTTATTTTTTTTTTAGTCATGCTTAGGCGGCTCATCACATATTTGCTTAAGTAGCTAAGCAACTAAGTAATTTCGTCACGCACTGCGCGCGCTGCATTCGTTACCCCACAAAATGCGGCTTATGCTTCTGCTACGGTGGCCCCCTTCCCCGCAAAGGGTAGCCCCCCGCCACCGAAACGCATAAACAAGTTGCAAATAAAAAAAAAAGATAAAAATAAAACTAAATAATACAAAGAAGCGCAGAAGGTTAAAAAAAAAGGGTAGAAAACAAAAACTCAAGGTGCGTTGCACTCGTTTTGTCATTGATTCCGCGGATGCGAAATAGCATGCGGCAGTTGCAGGCAGAAAAGAGCACGGGCAACAGCTGCTGCGACAAAAGCCAGGCCAAAAGCAAAAGCAACGGCCAAAACCAAAACAGCGATTATTTCAGGCATCCGCCTCCACCTTCCCACCACCCCCTCCCCGCCAAGCCCGGTAACAGAAAACAGAAACCCTTGCTGCTGCCTGTCTTTTGTAACGTGGCCAGAACGTTGCCGGGCAATTATTATTTTGTAAGACGTTTTACAATTTAATGGTTTTCATGGTAAGTACACCGATGCGAACGCCAACGCCATATGCCATGTGCTCCCCTTTCTCGGCCACCTCTGCGACCCTGTCAGCCGATAGTTTGTTTTGGCGACTTGCGGGTTAGGGGGTCACGAAGGGGTCAACCGGGATTGCAGGGGAGCCCTGGCCAACACCAACCTGTTGCATTTCGACGCAAAGAGGGGCATTGTACGACTCTTAATTCCCTGTTTCTGCTTCTCTTTGCAGAATGGACTTGGATCCGACCCTCTGTCAGCAAAGGAGGTGAGTTCCCAGATTAACTATGGCGGTGGAGATAAGATCCGGGCGACCAGCAGAGGTTCAGAATATAGTTCTATATACATACATATATGTATGTATGTATGTATATGTATGTATATATCCCATAGTCAAATGAAGCTTAGTAAAATCTTAATAGGAACTCATTCTATAGTATCTTAGTACCTTAAAATTAAAGCTTTTCTGCAGTTTAATTGCGACTGCAACCATGTTATTTCGACGCAATCTTTTCCGCACCTAACTAATTGTTATTGCCTGCAATTTGTCTTCAATATCAGTCAAGTACAGCTCATTAGGGCCCATCGGTTTCATGAGCCACAATTACCACCGAAAAAAAGCGTTCATCAATTAAGAGCAAGAAGAGTGAAATATTTTCATGTTAGCGATACACTTCGGCCATTCGAAATGGCAATTGCGTAGGAATTCCCAGTGGGCCAATTCGTTTGGTTGCCCCATAAAACCCATCCCATCCCAGTCCGTCCCATCAGTCGCCTCAAAGCAAAAGCCGTCAGCGGAAAACGGGGAGCAGAATACCACATACCAAGCGTAAGACAATCCATAAAATTGAGTTCCATTGGATCCACGCGACGGTGGGGGAAATCGGAGCCAACTAATGTCCCGGCCATTCCCGATCGTTCTATCAATTGCGGCGCCTATGAGAAATTTCAGCACGTCCCAACACAAATTAGCAGATCGGAGGCTGCAGCGCCCCATAACAATATCATAAAGCAGCGAGTTTGGGGCAAGACGGGTGGATCGGCATCGGAATCGGAATCGGAATCTATATAACAATAAATCAGCGCGGGCAATTAGAGGGTAAAGTGAATGGGGGCCAAGAAATATAAATATAAATACCTTTGGACAGGGGCCAACATCAGTCGCATATCAATTGCAATCTCCAGCGTCGATCGCCGTCTCCCATCTCCCATCTCCCGTCTTCCATCTTCCATCTTCCATCTCGAATTCGATCTCGATTCCGATCTCGATCTGGATCTGGATCGAGATCCAGATATCGATCTCCGCTGCCGGCCAATGAAGTTGTTGTTGTCAATGTTGCGGGCCATAAAGCGGACTGGAAAGAAACCCAAAAATGCCCCTCGGCTGCCATTCGACACAATCGAAGACAAACTATCTAACCTAATGCTGGCAATGAGCATTTGTTTGTTTAAATAACTGCATGGCAGTAAGCGGCGACAGCGGTAAACAACTGCTCACATCGCGTGGCCAAGTTCTGGGTGCTCCCCCAACCCGACCCCTCTTGGCCACTCGAGCTTCTTTTCGCCCACTCGCCACTGACATTTTTTCATAATTTGCGCTACAAGCCTGACAATTGTCGTTGTTGCCCACTGGGCACACACTCTGCACTCTGCATCCATGGATGCTGACTTGGTTGTTCGCCGTCCTGGTTGTCGGTTGTCCCCGCTGGTTGTTGGTGTTGCCGGCGTTGTTCGCGACCATGTTGTTGGCATCAGGCTGCTTGGCTACCCTGCAAGTTGGGTTAACCACGTTGACTGGTCAAAAGGATAACTGAGAACTGAGGTTGTGACAACTTGTATAGCATTATTGGAAAGGTTGCCCTTTGAGCAGATTTAGCCATTATTAAAATAGGCAAAGAGTGGGCCTAAGCTTAATAACTACGCCAAGTGATTAGTCATGGTCGAAAACACCCTTTAAATATTGTAATAGAGTAAGCCTCATTTAAATAATACTGCAAAGTGTTGGCTCTGACACCCCATCCCCCGCAAAAAATGCATATGCAGTGCCAAATTAAAATTTATCCATTTTATAGCGCTGCGGGCAGCTCATAACTGTTTCTTTGTTATTTTTCGCCGCTTTTAACATTTTTTTTTTTTTTTCGGTTTTTATTGCCGTTAGTTTATTGGCTAAAGATTTCGTAAGCACATGAAATGCGCAACAATTGCGGTTTTTCGGTTTCTTCCCACTTATCTGGCCCGATCTCCCATATGGAGTAAGCCAGATATCGACGGAAGTCATTTGCGGTGGTTCCAGCTAGATGAATTCAATAAGCAAACAGCTCCCAAGCACGCACACTCCACTCCAGTCCGCTCCGCACATTTCCCTAAAAACCCCCCCAGTTAACTCCATGTTCTCGACCATCCAACACTTTCGCCCATCAACAACATTTTGTCAAACTTGATTAGCACTTGATTGGCCCGAGCAGAGCTTATGACTCTATTGTTCGACTGCATACATAATGGGCTATACTATACTGAATCTCCCCCGCCGCCCGGCGATAAACAATATTGATGACGCTGTCGATAATCTTTAATTTCTTTCCGATCCACAGGCAGAGGGCCCTCCGGTTCAGGTTGAACCAGTTGATCTGAGCTTACGTTCGCCGCGCGGTAAGTTGCTAATTATACGCTATCTAAGTTGACTCAACCTGAACTCGCATGCCGACTGGGCCGAAAACAATTAATCAATGGAATGACCGCCACAAGTTGATCACTTGAAAACAAAATCAGGTCATCTCCAGTTAGAGAACGCTGAATGTCTAGAAAAATGAGGTACAAGACCAATTTGCATTTCTTCTCTAATGAAGTTCGACTCTTTTTGGGCCTAAAGTGATGAAAAGATGATGTTCCCGGGAATTGCCGATGGTGGGTTGAGTAAAAGATGAAAACAGAAAACATATTTCAATTATGGGGATCTTGCACTCCACTCCTTGTATTATTATTATAGTACGGAAATGTAGTGCAAAACTTAATCTACCTAAAACTTCGATTTCTAACGAGGAATGTAAAATTCAATGATTCTCATAACCATGAGCAATAAAACTCTAGATAATAGGGAACCAAAATTAATATTGACCAAAATTAATAACAATAACAAATACCTCGGTTCTAATCTATGGTATTTTATCGGATCGTAAAAGAAATATTCTTGATGAGCAACAAATGGTGAGCAAACAAAATCCAGTCGATAGGTAAGACCGCAGCTCGTCGGAAACGATACAGAGATGTATGTTAAAGATTTCTATCAGCATTTATATCAACCTATGATCACACTCCTCCCATCAAGAAGACAAAACACTGAATTCCTCAGATCTCCTACGGCTTCCCCACTCCCACCGCCCGTGGATCGGGGGCCGAGATTATCCGGCAATCTCGCAGACAAGCTCGAACAAAAGGGGGAGACAAAACGTTAGTCATTGCCTAATGCTCATCAGGCGGAGCCATTCATACGTGAAAGCCTGATGAGTATCGCCGTGTGATCATCAGCAGATCGGTTGTGGGCCCATTAGGCTCATGCTGATTCCGCTGCGATCACCGCTCTATATCCGACGCCCAGGAACCTAGGAACCTGACCCACAACAAGTGGCTGCACATTTGGTGGGGGTAAGTTCGTGTTGGTTTTAGCCACTTGACCGATCGAGCGATCGCCCGACCAGCCAACCACCACCAACTGTTTGACCATTTGACCTTTGCCAGCCTTTCTCTTTGCCTCGATGTGTGCCAGGTATGTGTGAGTGAGTGAGTGTCAGTGTGTGTGAGTGTTCGAAGTTAACAGCAACGCCCCGAAAACCCGAAAAAGCCACAAAAAGTTGACTAGATAAATAGATGGTTAGTTATACGGCCATCCCAGCCGTAGGGTGCCCAGCGGTACACCTAATTTAATTAAGAAGCCAGAGAGCTTACCTTAAATGGCTATACAGTAAGATTAACAGCTAAAAACCGAGCTCCACTCCGTCCATTAAATATATCCAAGCCAAGCTAGAGAGCTGGGCACGAAGCCGGAGCTAAGGCTCGAGCCGAAAGTCAAAAAGTTGTTGTCTCGCCGCGCATATTAATCAATTAGGCATGATATTAGTGAGGGCATCATTAATTTTGTCAATGCGCTCACCTGGCCACAATAGCTATTTGAGAAGCGCATAGAGAGGCGGCGACACCAATCTCTCATGCTAATGGTTTATGGCGTGCTACCAAAGCGTCCACAAGTCCCCAGTTCCCCAGGTCCGCGGGTCCAGCGATCCACAGATCCGTGGCGAATGTGTTAAATAGCGTTAAAATTTGTAAAACAAACGGCACATAATGGTCCGGGCTAATTTCCAACCTTAACGGTCATCACACAGAAACTAAAGCCATGCCACCCGAGCCGAGATTTTTCGGCACACATAAATTATGGGCTTTAAATAATTATGCAATTAGCCAGCGCAGCGATAGATAGCCTCAAATTGCCAATGAATGGAGGGCAAAGCGGGCAAAAGGCCCCAGAACGCCGGAGACAGTGCCAAATTCCCACCAACTCTAATTGCAGTGCCCAGAAGAGGTGAGAGCTGGTGAGCTGGGAAGCTGAAGCTGGAGCTGGAGCTGAAGCTGCAACTACAACTTGATTTATTTAAGCTACCCAAACAGCCCATAAATAAAGCTGTTGAACTAGCCACCATTCCAGGAGTGGGCAGAAGGGTGGAGTCGCAAGATCGGGCTGGAGAGTCTCCGAGCCGAGCCTGGGACATCCACGGTGCCTTGCTGGTAAAAACAAAAAACACAGCCCAACATCGTACAATCCCACACCACCGCCGGAGCCACTGCTCCACTGCCGCACCACCAAACCACCAAACCACCAAACCACCGAACCGCCTAACCACCGAGCGATCGGCCTCTCGCCACTCAGGGGCATAGGCTTTCCAGGTTAAGTAGATGCGGCGACACGCGGGTCGATCCAGCGAGCGAACGACCTTAAGACGAAGATCCCAGCCCGAAATGGGCGGCGGCGGAGCGGTGGCGGGAACGTGAGGGGATCCGACCAGGCGACGATGTTGGAGCATCCACGGCATCCATCGAATGATATGCAACATTTAGTGAAGTGCTCGAGTACCAAGCATCTTGGGCTGGGGCATATTGATGGCAAGGTGAAAATGTGACGGGCAGGTGGGCGCATTGGAAGCATTGGGGAATGGGTTTAGGAGAAAATGGGAACCGTGATCAAAGCACTATTGGATCGGTAAAATTCAGTGAACTATTTAGTAATCATATCTTGACTAAATTGACGGATTCAAGGCGGTAAATCAACCGGAGACTACCGAATAATATTATCATAATTCATTCCATTGGGCTTGTAATCTGTGGATAAAGGTGCTTAAATTGTTGGAATCACTTAAGTTCATACTGACTGCCTAATAGATTCTGCGATGACTATTTTGTAGAGAAACCTACCGTCTAATCCCATGCAATGTGTTCCCAATGCTGCACTTCATCGATTGCGATTCGGGGGATATTTGGCTGGGGCTGCTGATTTGGCAAATGCATCTGCTGCTCCCTCAGCGATAGTCAACTGAAGCCAGATCTCATAATCGCTGGCGGCTCCCAGCGACCTGGAGATTGGAGGCTCCACCAGCAGGCCTCGCCCAGATCCACGAGATCCACAAGATGCCCCAATCCCAGATCCCGCACAATGCGATTCCGGAAGGAGAGAAGCGGGGGGAGCTGCAGATACCCACATCCAAGCGGATGGGCGTGTGGACGGTCGGCGGTGATTGTTTTTTAATTATGCCTCGGCTGACATCCGGGCGGGTTGACCATTCGAGAAGGGGCAGATGGTCTGGGGATCGCGGCCTGGAACCCCAGTGAAACTGGGTGGAGACGACGAGCCTCCGTGTCTCTGGGCCTGGTTAACATGGCGCGTATGTAGCGCATCGAGTTGACTTGACTTGACTTGACTGAGTGACTGTGACTGGCTTTTGAGGTTATGTGAAAGGTCAAGTTCGTGATCGCATTCAAACATTTTTGCCAACCACTCATCTCGCTGCGCAGATCGGGCCCAGACCCCATAGACTATAGACCAGGCCCGGACCGCGGCCGAGGGGCTGAGGAACCGGGGGATCGGGGAACTGAGCCCAAGACCCGGGAGTAGAGTGCAAGGAACACGAGTGTGAGTCGCCGCCGCCGCCGAAAAAAGCAAAAATTTACAGACGGCCAGAAAGAGAAGAAATACTCGACCCAAGCGACGTCGCATCGTAGAAAAATTGAAGATGAGCGTGCCACCACCACGCCACGATTCTGCCATTCCCGTCTCTGTCTCTGCGGGCCCCATCTCCATCTGCCGCCCCATCCCCCATCCACAGTTCCAGCCCCAGCCCTATCCCCCATCGCAATCCGCATCTGGCGGAGATCCCGCCGCCGTAGCCCGCCACCCTCGCCGGAACCGAATTGAGTGAATGTAAACTGTGGTTTACTTGTTTCCAGCGTTGTCATAGTAATTTTTCTGCACTATAACAACGGCCAGCGTCGCCTCCAACAACATTGAAATATGCACTGCGAGAAAAACCGCATTAAATAGCTAATATGTGTGTCATATGTCAGGATTTGAAACAAGAGGCTTGGAACAGCATAATCAATGATATTTGAAGCCTCGAATTTATTTATAATATTCAACTTTGAGAGGCTTTCTGAAAGCATAGGACTTAAGAATCCTCTTAAGAACCTTTTTAACAGCACTTTCTCTCAGTGTACAAGCTTTGGGTTGCTTTCGGATGTTCGGTGGCAGCACTAACCCGAAAACATTGAAACAAGCGGAGAAAAATGGAGATGCTGATGACACTGGAGACACGTTGTCTCTGGCAATCGTGCAACTGACACACCACCACCACCACCGACGGCACCACCAGCACCGCCAGATCCACCACAACCACCGGCAACAAAATGCTAGACAGCATATGCCACACGAAGTTTTGAAAAGATTACACTGGACAACAGGCGAATGGAATGGGGTGCGGCCAGATGGAATTTGTGGGAGGGGAAGATGATTTGGCAATTGGTAATTGAAAGTTTATGCAAATACTAAGAGGAAGAGACTACACCGAAAAAGACATTAGACATTTATATTTGATACTTCGATAGATTCGTAAAATCGTTAACTGATTTATAAGAATCAATCGTAGTGAAAGTAAAGTTACCCAAGAACACATTTGCCTCAAACTTAGCCAACTCACCGGCTAACTTTGCCGCAAACTGTGTGGCTTTTGAGAGGGCACCTGCTCTGGAGTGGAACACCCCCGATTCTCCGCGGCCCCAAGGCTAATCGAAAGCCACTCAAGAAGTCCCTCCTCGGCCCGTTAAGCTCGGTGCCCTGCATCTGGGCGAGCATAAATCAAAGTGCCAACCCGAGGAGGAATCCAAACCAAACCTGTTGCACAGTGTTCTCCCGCGTGCGCATCTTCTCAGGCTGAGTCGAAAAATGAATAAAAAAAAAGGAGAGTTGGAGGGGGTAAGAAAGAGGATCATGCGAAGAGATCCGACCGAAAAATATACAGCGAACAAGGAGGCAACAACCACGCAGTCGCAACATAACACAACTTCCATACCACACCACACTACATCCGACTACATCCAAAGTAGATCCACGCTTTCGTGAGCAAACAATTCGAAAGCTGACAACGACTTGCAGTACGGAGATCTCGGCGACGATCGATTCGTGTTAGTCATCACAGTCAACGTGGCCCACACGAATCATAATGAGGCAAAAGGCTGGCCGGGCTGCTCCTCAAAACAGTGCCAGTGCCATTTATCGAATCGATAAGCCCCAAACGATTGCATCTAAGGATCTCGGCCAGCTGAAGCGATCCGCTGATGCTGATTCGGAGTTTCCCAAGATCTTTTCGTGTAGCTCATTAGCCTGGCAAGCTAATTTCGCAAGCGGCAGACAATGCCTGCAGTAAAAAATATCAAAACACAAAAAAAAAACACAAAAAAACGAGAAACGGAGCCAAGCTGGCTACATATTTATTGGTCATAAGTGCGGTAAGCTCACCGAAAGACAAACAAATAAACAAAACGAAACGAAACAAACAATTCAGCAGGCAAAAAATATTTGAAAATTTGTCTCCGACTCGAGTTGCATAGCAATCGCATATTAGCAATTTGCATTGTCTACTGGAGCACACTTGGTTCGCCGTAAGAGCTGAATATGCGGCACTGGTTTACTTAACTCTACCTTTCCAATAGGTGTATGTTTTGGAAACCCCCTCCCATCCAGCCAACCAGCCATCCAGTCATCCGCCCCCTTGGATTTCTGTTCGGAGCTGTGAAAAAGAATTCTTCGAGCAGCGTCTACAAGTCGTGCAACGGCAGCAGCTCGCTCTTCGTGTTTGGCAAACAAAAAAATTTGACTCATGACTTCGGGAGCAGCCAACAAAAAAACAAAAATAAAGCAGTACAAAAAGGCTAAGCGAAGTACGACCATACAACCACCCACCACCATTCACATCCTTTTTTGGCCTGGTCCTGGCCTGCTACACTTTTGGATTTGCTCAAATTAGTCCGTGCATGCGGCGGGGAATGTTTCTACAAATTAACGCCAATTTCGTATCACGTTATTAATAGTTAACCATTAAATTGACCGCCCCCAACTCAGATCATTATCTGTATCTGCATTCGGCGGCTAAGGCTAACAAGGCTAACCACCACGGCAGCAACAACAAAGCCATAACAAACCGACCGCACTGTGATTCCTTTTGGCCAAAATTGGTCTTGTGGTCCGGCGGTGGCCCGAGTGCAGCTGTTGGCTGCCTGACTTTGCCTTGGCCAGCCAAGTAGCCAAGCAGCCAACGAACCAACGAGCGTCTTGCCTTAATTATCTGAAGGAGCTGGAAAAAAAAGTTTATACAAATATCTACATATAGACTAAATGCAGGATGCCTGCGAATATCAAAAGATTTTTTTTATTTCGACGCGAACAGCTGCGCAGCGGCCGCGTCACCTTTGTTTACCGTATCGAGCGATAAGCTTGTTAACTGTTAACCAAATCTGTAGCGACCGCTGCAATAAACATTGAAGCTGCCTGCTCCAACTTGGCCAACCAACACACACATGGAGAACGCCCACCAACCAGGCCGGGCCATCAACCATGGCCATGTGCACTCGGCTAATTCCTCAATGAACCCCGAGCGGCTAATTAAGTCCCAGATTCTATTAGAGATGCCAAAGGCCATCGCTATCAGCCGATCTCGATGTGAAGGTGGCCTATCCTGAGAACTTTGGCTCTTATCGCAGAACGATTTTATCGGGGCAGTGGGAATCGGTCTCTTAAAGAGCAGACAAATTGGAAGCCCACAGAAAACAATGGGCTACTTAAAGTTTTTTACGAACATACATATTATATGCCCTAAGTAACTTTTACTTTTACCACATTGTTCTTGAAGTCATGAGAGTGTTTCGAATCCTTTGAAAATCTAGAAATGTTGGAACAGCCTTACATTTTGAGCATGCAGCCCCTATTCATTGGATCTATTGCATCTCAGTGGTTTCTTATCGCCAAGACAACATCATCGTGTAATTGATATAAACTTATGGATCGATCAAGTTTTGTTCTCGCGATACACCTCTGAATACCTTAATTCGAATCATGCCATCGATGCCGTGTCAAGTGTCCATCGCTAAGTCATGTGTAAACTACCAACCGATGGCGACCTGGGCTGCAGCGATGCATTAAGATAAACAAATGCGGATCGAAGTCGGATAATGTCATGTAGCCATGTCATATGTTAGGCCAGGCAAAAAGCGCCAAACTGGAGCACTAAGTCAAGCAAAAAACCGACCGACCTGACAAAAGACAACAAAAAAAAAAAAAAAAAAACGAGCGAACGGAGAGCGCGGAAAGGAAAACATTCTTATCGATTACACCTGAGACCTCAATCAATAAATTGATTGTTAGCGATCAGTTTAAGGCAGGCAGGCCATGCGGAGCTCCATCGTTCCATCGCATGTGCTCAGCATACAAAAGAGTTTTTCCTCGTCGCCGGTTGTTCGGCGTTGCTGGTGTTTCTGGCCATGGTTGTTGGGACTTGGCTGCTGCTGCTGCTGCTGCTGGTCGGCTCTTAAGATAAGCCGCCTGGCCTGCTGACTGCCGAACGCTCTCCGGCGGAGGCCTGTTCTTCAGATTCGGCCAGGGTCTTAGCCAGATCTTTAGTCGTAGCTTCAGCCTGAGACCAAGACTGAGCCTGAGCCTGAGCCCGAGATCGCTGCATTGCGATAGGCCAGAGCAGCGTTTGGACCAGGTCCAAACGGACCAGCCAGCCGGCGTTGTTAGGAAGTCGTCGATATCGTTTGTTGGTCTGTTTGTTTGTTTGCAGAGATCACTGGCCGAAAAATAGTTAAAAGTAATATACACAATATATTTAAAATGCTTATTGGGTTTACTTCATATACGATTAAGGGCTGAGTTCAAAAAGACTTTTCCTACTTAGATAAGAAGTTTAATCTTCACATACGCTAATTACTTTTCCCACTTTCATTAGAGTAATATTTAATTTTTATTACAAGCCATTGCTCTTATAGAAATGCAGCCATTTTTTCGCCCTGTGTAGCTCAGTTTTCGTCCATCGTCGCACACTGTTGTTGTTTCATTTCATTGGAGGCATAAAGCAAGATTTGTGTAAATGTCAGGTGGTAATAGTGACACTGTGCGCCACTTGATTGGTTTTACTTTGGCCAAGAGCCACAGGAAGGCTCCTCGTCCTCCTCATCCTCCTCCCATCTCTCTCTGTCTCTCTCTCTCTGGCCGCTCTTTCCGTCTCCCTCTCGCCGTGTGTGTGCCAATTTTTCGTTGTTGCTGCTTTTATGGTCGCAAGGTTGTTACGGTTCTCGGCGGTTGTTAGCATTTCTTTAATTGGCTCATTTTCGCGGCACATGTTCAGAAAATAAACAGAAGTCCAGCAAAAATTTATTGCAAATAAATTAAAACTTATATAAAAACGGAGAACTCCGCGGCAATCGCATCGCAGCCATCAATTAAACATGTAAATAGACTTCAGCGCACATCAAGTCCCATGTGGCGTATGAGTAATGTCCGTGTGTTTTCGGTTGACAGTTTGTCTCGCTGGTTAAACGTAAAGAATTTGGCTGCCGGATTGGATTGTCAGCTAGAAGAATGGACTTTTAATGGTATTTAAGATTCGTGTGTCTCTTGGGATCGTTTTAGGTAAACTATTTGAGGCAATTGCAACATATGAGTCTAGGATTGCAGAGCTATTTTTATCGGCCTTCATTTCATGTTGTTAATACTCTAGTATGTCTAAGTGGGCTGCAAAACTGACTTCTAACATTTAAAAAGAAAATAACATTTCTTTTGCCCAGTGACCTAAATTCGGGCTCTAGCTTCATTTCAAGGCTGGGCTACCTCTATCGTTACCAAACTCTTGCCACAAATCTTCGACTAACGTTTGCTGCCAACAGCCGATGAAGCAGTGGCCAAATGGATGAAAATAAAAAAATAATAAAAGCGATTTGAGCGACGCCCACAGTACGCAATCCCAGCGGCAACACCCTCACACCCAGCAGCAACATCTGCAGCAATTGCAACAACTGCAACATCAGCAGCAGATCGAAGGCAGCAACAACACTGGAAGAGAAGCCTTGGCAGTCGAGTTGTATTTGTGAATTGAAAGCACACGCTGCGTCATCAAAGTCATTAAACTGTCGACTGCTTACGGAAGTTTCGTTGTTGCACTTGGGTTACCTGGGTGTTGTTTGCTCTGTTGCTGTTGCTTTTTGGGTGTGGATCGCTCTTCTGCGTTTTGTAACTGATATGCGACAAAGGCAGCAGCAGCAACAACAACAAGCACAGCACAGCGGCATGTGGGAGCATCCAGTTGAACACTGAAACAAATTACGAATATTATGATATTCCCTTTAATATAAATGAAAAAAGTATGATGTCGAAATATTGACATTTGGAAATGAAGTGTTACAAGTGGGTTGATTATTTGTACAATTAGCTCCTCTAGTATATAGTTAAACATAAAGTTTACTTCGCAAACGATTTTCTGTCAGTGCCTTTTTATGTCACTGGAGGTGTAGGCGTAGGTGTAGAATGTGGCAAGCCACTCACTCAATTGTGGCAGTCGGAAAGAGACTTCATACTTCTCGTTTCTTCACTCGCACCCGCGATCTGAGTTTGCAATTGGAAGCCAGCTTCAAGTGATTTGGAAAGAAATAATAAATGGGGAAATCCGAGCGGATTCGATGATCGAAAGTGGGCTATACACTAACAAAGCTATATGTATAGAAAATAACATTAAAATAACACTTATTCTCTATAACGTCTGAAATTCCTACCAGCATATTCTTACGTTCAATCGCTGAAAGATATTATAATTCAGAAGCTGAGCTTCTAATGTCTCATCGATTTGAAATCGCCTCGCAATAGTTGTTTATCATTTCGGTGAAGGGTATGAGCTTTTAATAAATGCGGCAAATACCCAGAGCAGCTCCGGGTTTGGTTCGTCTCCGACTTGGTTGTTTCGCCTCCCTTCAAGATCGGGTGTGTCTCCCAGCGGCGACAATTTCGCAATCCGCCAGTCAAAGGTGTGTTCTGCTCCGCTTTGCACCGCGGAAAGCAAAATCCCCGCTTTGATCCCCACCCCTGGTTCTTCAATTCATTCACTCATTGCAGTCGGTGCATTTCAAACGTAGTCGGCGTTTTAATGACACGCGCAATTCACTTCGCCCGGCCAATTTGCCAATTTGTCACCGAAAAGTAAAACCGCATCGGGAATTGCCAAATTCTGGATGAACAGCGAAGCCGCACGAGGAGCAGGAGCAGGAGGAGGAGGAGGAGGTGGCCCTCAGCCGCAGATCGTCATTCATTCGATTCGGGGAGTGTGACTTTGCTCTAATCGTGACTTTCACAATCAACCTTCAGAAAGGTTTTCGAAGACGAAGACGACGACGAGTAGCGTGTACCAGGCGCAAAATGGGTTGCAGACGGGCAGCAAATGTGTTGGAGCAGCAACGGGGGGAATAAACTAACAACTTTTCAAAGCGTTTACATTGGCGCTTCATCGAATAATATTTCTCACGTTCTATTTCTTTGTTGCTGCTGCCGAGGCTGTTCTTCAATTTTTTCCCTCCCCAATCTCCGTTTTTGTTTATCGTCTTCTGGCACTGGCAGATTGACTGGGTGCAGGGCATCAATAGACGACAGGCCAGGTCGGATTGGTTTAGTTTATAATTCGATCGCCCATCTGCTTTCTCAGTCTCTTTGTGCCGCAGTAATTTTGATCGGCTCGATATTTCGGGGGAACTTTTTCACGACCGGCAATGGAATATAAAGCAAGAAAATTGTATTTCATGCATCGATCTTGTCAAGATTGTCATCGGAAGTGAAGAAAATTCTGGCTATGATCGTTTCCAAGAAGTCAGTTACGGGTTGGCAATTGCTATGATTTTTGTGATGGGAAACGGTGTCTATAAAAAATAAGTGACTTAATTAATACGCATTACGCACTCCTTATCAGAATAGTGAATTATTATTATGTATATTTAAAAAGTATATAATCTTTATAACTTTAACCCACTGATTCCGCCCGCTTAGTTTTCATAACCAATAGCTGCGTGTTCCGAGAATGCTAAGTACTTTTATGACACTGATAAAAATCAGCCAATTCTGCCAAACTCATTTATCCACAATTATAATCCAATTAAAGTTATATATCATCAAATGGGCACGTTAATGGTAATGGGACATAAAAGCAAACAGTGGGCAGGGGCAGCACGGAATCCTAAATCAATTTCCTGTCAGCCATCAACGAGTTTCATTCAAATTCCTGTGTCCACGACTCCGTGGGGATTTGGCCATGGAACAGAGGAAAGGAACTATGTAAATGCCTGCAATCTCCATTTGGCATTGCCGTTTGGCCATTCCCATTCATTAGGTGGCCATTTCAATTAAGCCATAAAAGCCAAATCTGAACTGAAGACCAATTTTCCAAATCCATCCCATTCGCAGTCGAACTGTACCCATTCCACGCCCCTTTTCCGCCCACTTTTCCCCTGTTCCCATCGTTTTTCCAGGCACAATGTTATTGCCTTTGCATGTTGGAAATCATAAAAATGTTAAATGACAAGCGGGCGCATGTTCATTTTAGCGTTGTCTGTCTGTAGTTGCAGTTGCTGCTGTTGTTGTCGTTGTCGTTGCTGTTGTGTTTGTTCGCATTGTCAAATTGCGATCAAAAACGCAACAAACGAAACATGCCACACGGAGCCCGGCCAGTCGGCATCGCAACCTCTCGGACCAGCAGCATCATGAATCAAAGCCAAAAGCCTAGCCACCATCAAACACTCCTAACTTTTAGTGAGCAGCAACAACTTCCCCCCAAAAACAACAGCCACAACAACCCGCGACAACCAGAATCAGCTGAATGCGTTTTAACGGCTACTTGTCTTTAGCTATTTATTGAAAGGATTTTCAACACTCGCACGGGGAGCCAAGGAGATACCTGACTCAAGAGGTCTCGTGCACTGGGAGAAATTTATGTCCAGTGGAAAATTCGAAACATTTATTAAGATGGACTTTATACACTTAGATGGAAAGTTAAACAACAATTCAAGTATGTAAGCTAATGGCAGAATCCAGGGAGATTAAACTGCCCATTAAGCTCTTTACTTTAATAATAACAAGTAAATATAAATCGTTCTTTATAGTATTTAATATGCAATATTAATTTTGCCATTCATTCAAAAATACTTACTAACATCTCTTTTACCGAACTTATTGGCCAACATTAACTCTCAGTGGCTCACTCCACTCAATCTGCGTTCGCTGCCTAAGTCTTTCGTTTGCTGCCTGCCAGTTGCTAGCGTCAGTCATTCATGCATTCAATCATTTAATTCAATTTGAAATTGTACAACAAGTCGCACATTTGCGCCTGCCACATGTCCACAACCCCGAGACAGATCCAGACTGCGACTTGGACCAGGATTGGGATTGCTGCGCGGTAGTGGGACTCGAAATGGGAGCTGTGTGAGCCGGGCTATGCTGAGCATTGATGCCACAGTGGGGCCGGGAAAAGACACACATTTGATTATGAAAAGGCTGCGTCTGCGTCTGCAACTGCAACTTTTGCTGCGTCTTGTGGCTGCAACCAAATCGATAAAAATAATTGGTTGGCTGTTGCTCAGCTGACTGCGACTGCAGCTTCGTCGGCGACTTCGACTGCAACGTCGACTTTGCGCCAGCGCTCGAATTCTGTTGAATTTTCAGTTTGACATGGATTGCTGCTGTTGATCGGTTGGTACCGATCAGGGATCACGTGGGGGGCTCGCGGGGATGACGACCATTACAACATGGACAGCAGACGTTGGCGGTTTTCCCACGTTCGTGAAAATATTTTTTCGCAAATTATTGGTAAAATAAAATTGTGCACATTTTGGTCTAACGATTTGAATGTGCGCGCTCTCTTACAAGGAAATTAAGGCTGGCGAATGGAGTAATGGAGTAATCCTAATGAAGCAATCCCCATAACTAACTATACACGGACACCATATAAATACGGCTGATGGATTCGATTGTGCAATCGGTGTGAGAAAATTCACTGATATGATATCGTTTGGCACTATAAATTCTTGCGATGTTTTTGCACATTTGAAAGTAAAAGTGCAGTGGGTATACGAAATATTTGATACAAGATTTCCTCTTATAATTTTGGCTTTTAAAAGGATTCGTTGAAAGGATCACCCACAGATCATTAGATGATAATCTCTCGCTTAGTTCTACACCATCAAATGTTCTTCACATGATTCCAACCTTACACAATCCGGCAATTAGTTTCCTTATCATTAAACACCATTTAAGCCGGTTTTGGCCTCTCCGCCCAACGCAAGTTGCGTAACAAGTGGTTTGCCCTAAATCATCTTGCAAATCTGCAGGCAAGAGAAACGAGCGAAAATTCCTGCGCAAATTACGCAAAAGCTGGGAAAACAAATGTGAGCAAATTTTTATTTACTTAACGTGTGTAGCTGGTGACAGTTGTCACGGCCGGTAAGTAAGGAGTCCCACTCCAGCGGCTTGCACTTTAAAAAATTAATTGCCGAGATTTATGAGCCAGTTAGTGGATCGAATCGGGTCCACGGGCTTCAGTTAAGTTGTATCTGCAGATGCTAGTCCAAGTCCGAGTCGAAGTTGGAGTCGGAATCGGATTCAGCGTCTTAGTTGGACTTGGAGTCGGAGTGCGTGCTCAGTCCGTTAGGAGTTTAGAGTTGAGAGCCTTATAAGGCTGCCGCGCTTTATGCATAAGCTGAACCACATTTTCCAGCCACTTCACACTTTTATCAGTTTAAAATATGAAGCGGCAAGCTATGGGAAAATCTTTTATAGACCAACCTCCTCGGAAGACGGAGTTACCATCGGTGCACTCGAAAAGAGCCCCGCAGTAGAAAAGAGCCGACAGTCAATTGTGTGAGGAGAAAAGATTTGCGAGCTCCGATAAAGCCGAATGCAGTTGGATGCACTCGTGAGATGATGACGATGCCCATGGAGGAAATGGAGGTGGAGCTGGAAGTTGGGAGTCAAGAGTCGGGAATCGGGAGTTGAAGCTGGAGCTGGAGCTGGGGGCTCTGTCTGGCTCTGCAGTCGGTTCGTTGAGAGAGTCGTTTCCCCCACAGCGATTTTTGATATCTCACCCCGGGCCGGCTTTGCGGTTTGTGCCCCACTCTCTATAATTAGACAGTAAACAATGCCACAGACAAAAGGCATTGGGTGCTCGTTTGGGGCGTGGCCAATAGCTCATACCTCATACAACACCAGACACACACACCAGCACCGGTTCAAGCCAATGGGCAATCAAAATCAGCGACAAATTGTGCATTTTGTGGTCACAAATTGAGTTAACGCTGCCAAATTAGCGGCATGAATTTATCGCTCGGCCAACGGCCAACAACAAAATCAACTGGCCAAACGCAAAAGCAAAGTCGGAGCGGGATTCGATTCGGGTTCGGATCCGGACTCGGACTCGCAGCCAAGCTTTAATTAAGTCTTTACCAGGCCAGCCACTCGGGCAGCGGCAGCCGTTGTTACCACACACTGCGAGAAATTGCCCCGGACCAAAGATAGCCGTTCCGAATCGATCCTATCCGTGGACAATTTTTCGGAAACTCCGACCATTGTTAACCAAACGATTTTCCGCTTTGGGCCATTAAGAGCTTAGAGACCATAGAAAATTGGCTGTGACAATGATTGAGTGAAGTATTATGGAAATTAAAATGGGATTTTCAGTCTAAGATTTTATCAAATTAAGAATGAGGGAGGCAAAACTATTGCTCGATTAAATAAGTATCTAATGTCTTTAATCTCTTTTATAGAGTAAACAGGAATTTCCTTATCATACCTATGAATACATATCGAAAATGAAAGATTTTCGTTCAGTGCACGTCTGGGATAGCCAGCTCCATTTGAAATTGGGTGCACCACGGCCAGGCTCGCTTAAATAAATAAATCTGCTCGGATTGCTGCTGCTGCAGCTCACTGTGGCCAGCAACAATTGGCGCTCGCCTCTTGCCACCAATAAAAGATCGCAGCTCGCTGATTTGACAGGTGAACAATTTTGGGGTTGGGCAGTTTTGGGTCCGAGTTGGGAGCTGCGAGCTGCGAGCTCCAAGCTGCGGCATGTGTCGCTGCCTCTCGTTGTTGCCGCTGCTGCTGTTCAGGTGCTGCTCAGGTGCCCACCCACCTGGCTTCGATTGGCGGTAACATTTGTTTTGCTCGCCAGATTATTTCAACAAACTGGTGACAACAAATTAATTTAATAGATTGCCCAGATATCGGCTCGGTTTGTATTTTACTTACTTTGTTAGCCTCCATAGCAGCAGCATCCGTGGGTGGTTGTTAGCTCAATTGATAAGTGCAGGAAGATAGCTGGCAGCAGGGAGCTGGGAACTCGAAGATATTTTATGAATACTTTATGGTGGACTGTGGGAATGGTGGAAGATGGCAGTCCTTAGATTGCATCTCAGGCGATTTATACATCCTTTCTCAGGGTGGGTGTATTGCAACTCTTAATTGGTACTTGGGTACTGTTGAATGGGAATCATATGAATATGATACCTTCACACTCTTGATCCTTAACAACTAGTGCGACAATCTTGCGAATCAATTACAGCTTCATCGAATTATCAATCCCTTATAAACCTGACGTTCAATCATTTTCGCTACGGAATAACTCACCACTTCTGTCATTCGCTAAGTCTCAATAAGCAAACTGTTGTGTTGTTTTCAAAACCACAAAACCAAAATTGATTGCACACTTCAAATGCCATTGAGAAGGCGCATGACGGATGCGATCGGATCGGGCATAGAGACAGCCCCAAATAAATATTGCCTGGCCGGGCCATAAATAAAGCGGAGCCAGCGAAAAATGTGCCGAAATCGAACATTGAACATCGATTTTGCAAGGTCAAACGGAGGAATCGAAACTGGCTGTGGGATCGCCTGTCTTTTTGGCCGCATCGATGCTCCCAGCCCGCTGCTAACTGCTTGCTGGCTGCCCGGGCCCTTAAACTTTTCAAAAGTCAACAGCAGTTTAAACTCGTTTGCAAAACACTAACGGGCAAAACGCCTCAGTGCCCCCCGCCGCGCTCTACACTCAATTTGTTTGCCCAGCGGCATTGAGAATTGGAGTGTCAAACTTTCAGCTTTCGATGCACGCCAGGATCCCGGGACCAGGCCAAAACCCATGGTCGCGAACTGAAACAGAAACGATGCCACCACTGCACGAAGAAATATAAGTATACGTTGATTATTCATTCTGAAAATATCTTATTTATGGCATTATGGCCAAGACGATGGTCACACTTTAAAAGGGATTAACTTTTTGTTGACCTGGTTACTCTAAATTGATTGTTGCATTCAAAGTTGTGTTAGGATGGCATTTTAAGCAGTGTATATTATAGATATTTAATTTCAACTGCTGCTACTGATTTCTCTCGGTGCACTGACTCAGAGCAGGAGGTACTACAGCGGAGGCTGGCTGCGATGGCTTCTTGCTGGTTTTGTATTGACATTAAATGAAATAATCTGCGATGATTGTGCATTAGTTGCAGTCGGATGCTGTCCCATGGCCAGGGACTGGGGTAATAGTTCTAGACTGCTTGCTGCCTTATGCAGTGAGTTCCGCGAGGGGACGGGGGCCACTGGGGTGGCGATGGGAGGATGAGAGGACGGTAGGATGACTGCTCGTGGAGCATCGCTGGGTCGTGGTTCCCATGGCATGATTTTGCATGAAATAATGTGGCGCACGAGTGGGCGGGCAGATCCGTGCGGGGGGCCACTTGTCGTGGAGCAGTCGTTTTGGCATTGCCAAAGATACAAAGCACAGTGGGGCAAAGGTTTTATCAGCATCAATCAGTTCGGAAGATAAATTCAATGGTACTGTTAATGGCTAAATGACTTGTATGAAAGGGTATGGATACACTTTAACTGCAATAGCTAACCTAATGGGAAGGCGAAAGAGATTCTGGACAGAAAATAGCTATTGATTCTCATTCCGAACTCAAAGTAAACCAGTAAAATATTGGCAGTCCTTTATGATCTCATTTTGTAGCATACTTTTTCAACAAATCATAAAGGAGCTAGAACTACTATGGAATTGAATGAATTCAATTGGCTATAAACACTGAAGAGTTTTAGATGGTAATAAATCCTAACAATAATTTCGTGCTTAAAAGTTTATTGGTCTTGCTAATTATTTTTTTTAAGGACCTGTATTAGCTTTTAGATCCACAGTACCGCAGGCTAGTGTCGCGGATTCGCTGTTGCTTTTTGGGAGCTTCAGCTTCATTCAGGCGCTTGCTTGTCTTTCGGTTTCTGTTTCTGTATTTCTGCTCCGTTCGGCTTGGGGTTTTCCGTTTTTCTGTTTCTGTTTTCAGCCGCCAAATTTGCGATGAAACAGGAACCGTTAACTGCGGCAATTTGTGCCTTCTCCCTCACTCGCTTTCCGTCTCCCTCAGCGAGGTGTCTTTCAGTTAGTTTCCCACGTTATAATTCGTTAGATTGCCAATGCTTTTTTCGGCGTAGTCGCGGACTCCAGCACTCGGATTGCTTTAGTTTTGGGAGTCCTCAGTTTGTAGTTCTACCGCTGATTGACTGGGTTGAATTTCCATTTTAGTGCAATGGGAACTATTATATTCCAAAATCTTTGCTTAAACCAAGCTTTAGAACCTCAATATATATATTTCTTAAGTTCGAAGTAGTAACTTTTTCGATTGATTAATCTTATAGGGTATTTCAAACTTAGGATCTTTGCGTCACAGTTTCCCTCTTTTTTTTTTTGGTGTTTTTTTGGGAGGTTCCTGGGATTCCCAGGCCTTGGGTTGACACTAGGACACTGGTGGCCAGGTGGAGTGGGAATTGCGTGAGGAGAGGCCTTTCTCTTTTCACCTCTCTATTTCTCGTCGCCCGTCTCGCTCTTTCTCCAGCATCACGTGCAGGCAATTATTTTATCAATCATTTAGGCGCTGCCACAGGTAAATGTTGTAGTTGCAAGCTCCTCTTCGCCTGGCCAGTCGTCTTCGGTTTTTTTTCTCCTTTTTTTTTGCGTGGATCTTTAGTGATGGTGGTGGTGCTGCTGCTGCGGTGGTGCTGGTGGTGCTCAAACAGCGAAAACGCATTTAATGTCTGCTTAGTGTGATTACGACGCATTAATGCCGTGCTCTGCAGCCAAATGGCCAACAAACGTCCAGGCATCTCCACCTTGTCTATACGTTTTGTTGCTATTTTTTTTCATTTTTTTTTTTGTTCGTGTTGTTGCTGTAGTATTTTAACTGTTTTACAGTCACCGGCCTCGTCTTCAACTTCTGCTGCTGCTGCTGCAGTTGTTGTTGTTGCTGTTGTTATATGTGTGTTAACTTTCAAATAAATTAAACATGAAGCCGGGATCATTTATTTCACTCGCTCCACCTAGCCAACGTGCTGCACAGTGAGAAAAGTGTGGCTCTAGGGTTGATTTATACAAATAAATTCAAAGGAAACATAAAAAAAAACTCCATATAAACTAAGCATAATGCGATTACTTGATAGGCTTCATATTTTTCATTTCACATTATCACATAATATGTTTTATATAAATTTTCGGCTGTGTAAAACTAGCCAATATTACTAGTCGCTCGTTTGGGGCAAGCAGCAAGCTCATAAATACACTCGCACACACACACACACACGCGCGGCGCAATGTTTCTTCATTTTCACATTAAATGTGCAATCCCCGACATTTGTTTGAATTAACACGCGGCAATTACCGCTCACCAAGCCAAGCTCGAACTCAAACTCTACGGCCAGCCCCAAAAAAAGCTGGGAGCTCGGCGATCCAATTATCCCAGCGCCAACTTCGACTCAACCTCGAAGTGAGCCTTCCCAGAAGCGGCTGGCGAGGATCGGACCGCGCTCCATTTGGTGATTTGAGGGGTTGTAAAAGTCGGTGCTTAACTGCACAATCGATCAATCCACCAATAATGACCCGGCTGATTGGGGGGTGCTAATTCCTAGATAAATAACATTAATTAATCTCGTAAACTTGGTTTATTCGCCATAAACGTGATTAGGCTACCTAATGGGCCATATTCGGTGGAGATCAGTCATTGTGATAAATAATTAAAGGCACCATAAAGGAATTACAATATTGAATGGGCTAAGGACACTGACATGAGTCTGATAAAGAATCATAAAAGTTATGATCGATACTTAACACTTTTACATGCTATTTAAAGTAATAATTTTATCCCTCTCCAACATTCGATTCCCACACAAACTATTTAAACATAGTTTAAATCACTGGCTGCTATATAGATATTTTGAGTAAGACTTGCATTAAGTCCGCGCCTGCCAGCCCATCGATTACGTATGCGCATCAATAAATCAATGAAATGCTGCATAAAATGATCATTTAATGCACCATCCGATTCGATCCGAACCCAATCAGAATTCCCGTCCACAGCGTTTCATTTATACATGGATATGTATATATAGATATATGGTAAAGTTGTGCCGACGCAGTGCAGCCGTAGAAAAAACCACTTAAACTGCTTTGCCGCTGTTTATCTCAGCCGGCAGACAAAGAAATGCATAAATTATTTCTCGCAGGCATTTTAAAGCGCCTGTTAGCCCAGTCGATTGCCCAGTGCAACTAGCAACTTGCAACTAGCAACTTGCAACTGGCAACTTGCGACCGATGGCCGAGAGCGACTCTGCCTACTTACTGGCCATTTAGAAAGCCTTCGCCTTCGCGGCCGTGTCCACGCTTTTGTCCATATTTGTACACAATTAGCAATGACACAAAAAAAAAAATAAAAAACGAAAAGGCCAGGGGAAAAACAGAATTGCGGCGGGCAAGTGGGGGGAAAAAAAAAAGAAATACAAAATGCATACGTTAAGGAAACAAACTTCACACACCATAAATCGATTATCATTGCACAAACACTCGTACAGACATACCGACACCATGGCGGGACACGCACACATATATAGGCATTAAATCAAATTGTGCATTTTACGCCTCGTCTGGTTTGTGCATAAATTTATTTATCGGCTTGTCCATCGACATTGGCTGCCGTCGCGTTATCGCACACGCATCCACGCCATCATCATTACCATCGGAATAATCGTCATTATCGCCGCAGCGATCGTCATCATCGTGATCGGCATTTGGTCATCGGACATCGGAGGACGGACAACGCGCATTGCGTATACGCCATGTGCGCGCGATCTGCTTGTGTCCGATGTGCATGCATAAAATGTATAACAAAATTGTCATTAGCGCAATGCATTTGTTAAGCACTCACAGATCGGGCGATAAGTGAAGGAACGGGGGCTCCTTTATCCAGCTCCTGACCATCCAGCATCCAGCCAGCCAGTCATCCGACCATCCATGCAACCAACCATCCAACCATCCAACCATCCATCCATCCATCAACGCCAGGAGAGAGAACACGCGCTGACAATCAATGGCGACAAGCGAAGCTGCCTGAAACGGGTCCGGTTTTGGTTTGCAGGCAGGCCAGCTATTTCACACCTTCGCAGTGGTCTACACTTGCAAAAATTGGGACTTGATTATCATAATAGCGAGCACAGCATAGTTGAATGAAATCTTTTGTGGTTTGACTGATTGCTCAGGATAGTCCTTAAGATTTAAGACTTAATGATTATAATTTATGATTATAGTTACTTGTCATATATGAGTCGATTTTTTTTCTGCGTGTATGCGCAGCTCTGGGATCCTGGCTCTTGGGCTTTTTTGGCCTGAACTGGGGGCTTGGTGTAAAATGCCTGCATGATTGGCATTGCTTTTGTATCTTCGTCCATGTCCGTGTGTCGTCGCCGGCTTATTGACAATGCGTCAGGCGTTTGCTCCGCCGGCGGTGGTCAGCTTTGATGACTCCAGTTGGCCAGTTAGCCTGTTAGCCTGTTAGCCCGTCCGCCAGTTGGCCAGTTTGCCAGTCTGCCAGCTGAACAGAGAGATGGAGCTCAGCTGCGACGGAGCGGTCTAAAAACTAGTTGCGTTGACATACCAATTAACTTGACAAATACATAATTGGTAGCAAAAACAATTAAATGTCCGCTTTTTGCTGGCTTTCTGCTACCGCCTTTTGATCAAGAACTCCATGCGAGGCATGCCCCTAAACACACGACTCTGATCGACCATTTCGCTGTCAGCTTATGAGTCTCAGAAATTCATTTAAATTTATCTAGTTGTCAGCGTTTTTCTACCATTGCTCTAAGATATTTGCACAATTTGCTCATAAAAAAGAAATCAACAAAAGCCAAAAAACCAGCAAAAAACCTGTGGGAGTCGGGAGGATGAGGGGCTCCATTGGCTTGGGGGTTACCTCGAACTGGGGACCCAGGAGAGGGAGCAACGCTAACGAAGCGCCGCCAACGTCTTGCGATGCTGTTTGCTGATTTTCTTGTGGGCAGCCCTCGCTGACTGAGAATACCCTTTGGGATATGAGAAGGTATTACGAATATGTCTTTAAGGATGATAAAGTGTTTATAGCTTATAGAGTATTGCTCGAACCATAGGATGCATTAGCTATAACATTTTCCCGACTGCACAGGACTCAATTCTAAACACAAAGTAAGGGAGGCAACCTTCCAGTTTCACTGTTTTGATTTTAACCACTATATCTGCTTAAGTAAAGGGCATTTCAGATTCGCCAGCCCAGACTTTGTTGACTTTACTGGGCTTATTTTAGCTGGCTCCTTTGGCAGGTGCAGTTTGCATTCGCTGTGTTGTTGCTCATTAGTTTTTTTCCCTGCTGCCACGGAGTCTACGTCTGTTACCATTTTGGGCTGGCTGGGAATCGGAATCGCTGGATTAGCAGGTAAGGTAAGGTAAGGTAAGGTAGGCTAGCCGCCAAAAGGAAAATCGAAATGTTTTGCAGTGTGCAGTGTGGGAAAACTTTTATTTCAAGGTTCAAAAGACGCCCGCAGAGTGTGAAAAATGGCTGAAACAAAAAGCCAAAGTGGCTGGCGGAGGGTACGCTATAATGGTGGCGATTCCGACCGATTTCGACCGACCGACCAACCGACTGACGATTGCCCCCACGGCGTATGCGCAATGCCATAAATCCAATGTGACTCGTCGGTGGCCCAAAACGTATCGGAGTCAAAGTTGGTCAACTGATGTGGCTGTGGCCCAGAAAGCGAACGGTTCATGTGTGAAAATTGCTGACTGCAAGAGATGCAGACACGGACACGGATACGCAGCCATGTTGTTTCATAATTATAACTTAAATACGACAGTTTCGTATAAAAATCAACTAGTAAATCAACGTAAGCTCGCCTGGCAATTAACTGGCTAGAAACGTAACACACGTTGGATGTTAGTGGTGCTCGGTGCTTGGTGCTTGGTGGTGCCTTCTGTTGCTCTGGTGGTGCTTGGCCAAGCACGTCGCCAAGTTGAGCCCGGAATCGGACTTGGAGCCAAGTTGAGCTGCGCTGCCCAAGCCAGCCAAGCGAACTGTCAATTATAACCAATCGCACACCAAGTGCACATTAAACCCTATCAACTGTTTTTGTAATTTATTGTTCGCCTGGGTTTTTCTCTCTCCCCGACGCTCCTCATTTCTAAACTTGCAACTCTTGCAGTCGCATTTGGTGCGAGATCCGCATTGCACACTGCACACACACCGCACACGCTGGCACAGTGGGCTTCGCACAGTGGGTATAGAAATCGAAACTTTATATATGGCTCAAACAAAGATCTTACAGATGTTGAAACATATTAAGAATACATTTGTTTCTTTACTGCGAGTGTGGCTCACAATGTTTCATTAGGAACCTATGACCTATTTGTGTTTATAATAAAGTATATATTTACTTCACTCTTTTAATTGGCAGATCATAGAATATAATATTACATTTGTCCTATAGTGATGATAGCCTATTACAAATTACTACAAATATTTGCTCGCAATTGCACACATAATAATGTGTTCACATAATCTCAGCTCTCGTTTAATAAAGTTTCAAGTTTCAGACTGGAAAATTAGTTACCCCCAGTTCTGAGAAATGATCGACTAAATGTAGTTCCCTTACCCACTTACTTTCCACCACGGTTCCCTCTCTCTCCGGCGATGACTGCTTTTCTTGGCTTGGTCTGGGGACGATCTGGCCTCATCATAATTATCGCCGACTGCGGCTGGGGCGGCACGTTCGACTACGCACACGAACAGAGGGGGCGGTTCGAAGGGGTAGAAGGGTAGGGGGGTGGGGCGGTGAAGAGATGGGGGTTACCGGCTGCTCAACGTAAATCTAGCTAAGTCAAATGAGCAGTTTATGGCCACAGCGACGACCATTTGAAGACGCGCCAAAGGAGCCCGAGATGGAGGAGCCTGTCTATATAGCATCGCATCGCTTTGGATCCCATCGCATCGCATCGCATCGCATCGGATCGAATCTGCCGGGTGCCACTTGGGGGCAACATTCACTTTTTTTATTGCACCACTTTGGCAATAGGCACAAGTGTGATTTCAAATCTCTGGGTCGCCCGGTGCTTGGTGTTTTGGAGTTAGCTGTTTGTGGCCTGTTGCCTGCTGCCTGCTGAATGTTCCCTGTTGCCAAAGCCAAATTGGCAGAAATATGAAGTCAGCGTGTGCATTTCGGTAAAAGCGGTGATTACACACACACACATTTGTATGTATGGTATACCCGCGATTGGACAGGAGAATGGCCATTTGGGAGACGAGAAATATATGACAGCCGGCGAGTTGGCACATAATGCGCATTAGCATACGCCACCGTAGCATCCAGTTCCCTTCTCTCTCAAATCTTCACTGCCACAACTACTGCTGCACCGAACTTCCCTTTCCAGCAATTGCAAATGGGGCAAGCGGAAAAGACACAGAAACTGCAAATGCAACAGCAACACCAACTGCAACAGCAACAGCAAACAGCACTGTGGGCTGACGTTGATGGCCAGTTCAATTAAATGCCATCAATTTTAATAACGCGCCTGCCTGGGCTAACGGACCTCAACCCGGGGCCACTCTACCTGCCTCCCTCGAAACTACAGTCCGACTTCTGGAACTATGCCTCTCCCTATGGTCGAAGGTTCAGGCTAGAAACATGGTTAATTAAATAATGAAAATTTTAAATGTTTAATTTCTTAAATTAATTTCATAGAAAATATTGATTTTATCACTTCTGCGCTTGTGGAACAAAATAGGGACATTGTTTCACTTAGCCAAGTCCTACTGTGAGTCCGCTACCTTGGGCACTGTAACCCGGTGCTGGTGAAACAAAACGCTCGCTGGCATGGAAATTACAAATGCATCAAGCCAGGGCACACATGTGTAGACAGTCGCAAACGCACTTGAGGCACTTGAGGCTAAGAAACCAGCGGACCAGCGGACCAACGGACCCCATTCTCTGCTTGGCCGGTCAGTTTAGGCCTGCTTCGGATGGTCTGGTTGCTGTTGTTTCTGTTGTTGGCCATGTGGCCCTCGGTCATGTGAAGTTTGCAGGCTTGACAAAGCACTTAAGCCTGGGTCACTTGTACAGATCGCCGCGATCCCCTTTCGCCTGCCTTTTGTTTTGGCCACTGACAAACGAGCTGCAACGCCGAGAAGAGTGAAAATTGAATGTGCTTAGCAGGCCAAAAAATCGCTAGTTGACTTGGGGCAACGGGAATAAGCTTTAAATACTTTTTTAGCCTGGACTTTGGTTTTAATTTGTCAAACTTTCTGGTAAACGCTAACTAGTGTGGTGATTTGTCGGCACTCACACTTCTTTCATAGCTTTGTAATAGTATTAGAAATCTATAAATTGTAAATATACATTCAAAAAATAGACATGAACATAACTTTATTTTCACCGCCAGGTTGGCAACTGAAAAATCCTAGTTCAAATAATTTAGTTAGGAAAGAAGCCTCGCAAATCTTAAGCCGCGACAAGTGGCCAAGTGGAGTGGCAAGCCTGGGCAAACTTCTGCAAGATTTCGGTTTGCTCAGCCGCGTGGAGCACCCTTCAAGCCGAGGGGAAGGTGGGGCCATTGGGGACCAACTGCAGCAGCAGCAGCTGCAGTTTGGCGGCAATTGATGTTGATGTCGCGGGCGCCAAAATCGACACACTTGTCCCAACTGCAACTGCAACTGGAACTGCAAATGCAACTGCAACTGGCAGCCGAAAGTGGCAGCAGTCGTCGTCTGGAGCGCAGAGTACAGGTTAAATGGATCACGACTGCACGGATTCGCTGTCCGTCTGAGTCGGAATCCGCCTCTTGGACACTCGTCTCCATCTCCATCTCCGTCTCCAACTTCGACTTCGACTCTTGGAGTCTCCGTCCGTCCGTCCGTCGGCGCTGTCTGCTGGCCATAAAATACGCGACATGCAAACGTTTTTGATGCAATGAGGCGGTCGAACGAAATTAGGAAATTGTGTAAAGACTCCCGACTGACAGGCAAAAGTTTTCCCGGCCAGCTGGTTCCCTTTTTCTGCTCTTCAATTGGCATTTCCCCGCAGTCTGGCTTAGATTTGCAAAATCCATAGATTTATATTTATTGGTTAATAAATTCGGTTATTGTAGACATTTTGAAATCCATTTATATATTTGCAATAAGTATTTCTATTCTACCTAATATCCAAATATCCAAAAGAATTGCAGTACTCAATATAGACAGGGTATCTTGATGTTCGGCTTATTAAGTTAGTTAGCCTGCCTTGCTTTTTGGTTGGTAGCTTGGCTCAGTTTGCGGTTCATTTACGAGGCTCATTAGGCATTGGCGGCCATAAAGTTGGCCCCGCCATTTGGCCATTTTGTTCACCAAATCTCAATGGGTTTTCTCAAGCACTCTAACTCTGTTTCCCCCCATTTTTCCCCCGCAGCGAGCACTTCGCATGGGAGCAGCAGTAGCAGCTACAAATTCTCGTCGGCCAACAAGGCAGTTGGCTATAGCAATGGCAAGCCGGGCGGATCCTCCGGCTCGTCCTCGTCCTCGGGCTTCGGAGCGGGCTCAGCCGGATCGTCGTCGTTGGGGGCCTTTGCTGCTCAGCAGCAACAACAACTGTATGCCTCCTCCGGAGTGTCCAAGTTGCCATTCTCGCCGTTCTTCGCGGCCTCGCCATTCTTTTTCACCTATCGACGGATCAGCGGAAGCGGAAGTGGAAACGGCACCGGAAGTGTCAGCGTCAAGCAGGAGGACAACAACAACAGCTGCAGCTACAACAACGGCAGCAGCAGCGGCGGAGCAGGATCTGCGGCGAACAGCATGCAGGACTACGAGAGCAAGTTCTCGTTGCTGAGTCTGTTCAAGAATCCCTACAAGTTTGCCGGCGGAGATGGCCAGGCCTCGCGCAAGACCTCGCCCACTGGCGGCTCCAGCAAGCCCCTGGCCTCCAACTCCTCGCCGAGCTGGAAGAGCTACGCCGGATCAGGATCGCCCCACGCAGCCCTAAATCCCGCCTTCGGGGGCATGGGTCGGGGGGCGACGCGGAAGGATAACAGCAGCTTCAGTGGGATTAACTTTGGAGGCGGCGGTTCCGCCTTCGGATTTACCACCTCCTCCGATTCGATGGCCAACGGCGGCTACAATGATCTCTCCAAGAACCGCAAGGTGCACAAGTGCGACACTGAAGGATGCGACAAGGTGTACACCAAGAGTTCGCACCTCAAGGCGCACAAAAGGACGCATACAGGTGAGTTTCAGTTTGACCAAGTTAAGATAACCCAATCCATTTATACATTTAGGCAGTATGTAACCAAACTGTATTTATTAGTTATTCGACTAGCCTAATGAACTCCTAATCTCCGCCAGGTGAGAAGCCGTACGTGTGCACGTGGGAGGGCTGCATCTGGCGCTTCGCTCGGTCGGATGAGCTGACCCGGCACTACCGGAAGCACACGGGCGTGAAGCCCTTCCGCTGCCAGCTGTGCACCCGGAGCTTCAGCCGCTCGGACCACCTATCGCTGCACATGCGCCGCCACTGAGGATTTGGAACTGCCGATCTGGCCATACATACTCACATCCGAGAATACTCATCTGAGATGCTGTCGTGGAGCAGCTCTTGATTATTTATATGCACTCGAATCACTTCCATTGATCATTCACTGAGACCAGATATTCCATGTCGCCTAAGTAGCTCAATTTAGACCTTAAGAGGGCTCAAAGCCCAACTTAGATGTAGTTAGAGTGTAGTTTTGTGGCGGAAAGATTTGTAAAATTTTTCACATTTTAAGCCCAGAGACAATTGCCTTCAGAAGCCAAGTTAACAAAGTGGATTTTTACCTACTATACATATACATAGAAATATCTGCATAGTTAAATATATTCATACTACAGATAGTTTTGGATTGGTGCTAGCAATTTGCGTGTACATAGTTCTAGATAAACATATACAGCCCCTAGAGCGGTAAGATGAAATTTAACTAATTTTAGATCAAATTTTTATTGGTTATTAAGTAGAAAATTGTATACAGAAAAAATAACAAAAGAGGCAAAACAATCCGAAAAGCAAAGCAATATTTATATACATACTATATAGAAATACTCTCATCTGCAGGGTGTTTTCATCATTTTGTACTATACGCATATGGAGTGAATGATAGTTGATGAGGATTTTTACTTAAAGGGGATCGATGAGGGATAGCGTCATGATAGCGTCTTTTGATAAAACATTGATAGTTTGAAACCTAAAGATACGATGGTCTGATAAAAAAGCTACAATATATTCAAAACCATGGGTGCCTTTAATTCTTTAATATATTTGCTAAAATTAAGATATTATTTTTAATTTCTTCTTTTGTTAATCCTATAAGTACACATTTTTCACCAAGTAGAAATATCTACACATACGCTTTAAGCTGCCTTATAGCCACGCAACGCACTGTATTCCCTGGCGAACCCCAATAGCAATTTGCCTCATACCAACTGTCATCATAGATTTTAGCACACTCATAGACCAACATACACACAAAAGCAAACAAATTGTATTATTTTTTGAGAAATAAAAGAAAAGCGAATACTTTTTTGTACCAAACGAAGCCTTGGCCGTGCTCATTACGGGATAGCTGGCCAAATCCGCACTCCGTATCCAAGTCCGCTGAGCATTTTCATTTGAATGAAAAATCAATTGGCGCACGATGGGGCTGCGGTTAGCCCACAAGTGTGCCCCTGTGTGTGCCCCCATACCGCCGTGCCCCACCGATGGAGATGTGTGGCAAGTTGTCAGCGACTGCCGGCCGCCTTTTGCTCTTGCTTTGGCTTTTGCTTTTGCTATGCTCTTGCTATGCTTTTGCTGTGCTTTGTGGCACGGCACGCACTCCCCGCCAATTGCAATTGTCCAGGGGAGCATTGTCGTCGTTTGTCGTCTTTTGCAACTTTGCAACGTACGACTGCGCGTTGTTTGCAATAATAAAGATGACAAATTTCTCGTCATTTGTAATTTCAATGCGAGAAGCCGGAGCTGTAGAGCCATGGAAGCTGGATCTTGGGCCTGGCTAATACGCATAACTGGTTGGCTAGATGCCGTCGTTGGTGGATGACACCTGCAGCGGAAATCAGTGCATGAATAACGCTCTCGGCCATTAAGGCACAATTGTGAAATATTACGCATACGCCATGGCAATTTATTGGTAAATTAATAACCGAATACAAGGCACCCGACAGTAGCGACTACCACCACTGCTACTGCCGTTTATATTTTACTTCAGGTCTCTGTCTGTGGTGCTGCCGTCACCGCGTTTAGCATAAAGGTTAGACAAATATAACAGACCGGTTTTTTGGGTTAATTAATATGCCTTGGGTCAGGTCACTATTGCGACGACTAGCGCCGATGCGATGCTGGAGGATTTGGATTCGGATTGGATGGGCTCGGGAGGTCAGGTTTAATGACCCACACGCATATGCAAATGAGAAAAAGTAAATAAAGTGAGAAGGTGCCTTAATTAACACTGATCGACGCTACAAATGCCCTGGAGCTGTCCATTGGTCAACTCTTTTGTGCCGATGTATTGGGGATTTACCCATGGGAAAAGCGGTAATGATACCAAAGCTAAGTTGCTCGGAAAGGTAGTATTGAGGTGAGTAATAAATCAGTACAAGTATATCGTACGACTAAAGATCATTTACTTTCATATTTATGTTATGCAAGCAGCTATTAATTTCCGTTTTGAATGGTAATTTTCAATTAATTCGATTTTAAACTATCTGGTGCCATAAAAACATGATGGTTTGCATATATTTTATGGGTCATCATCCATGATTTGATCACATCGCGAATACCCCATGCCACCCAGTGCACAAATATCAACCGAATACATTTAGATAAGCATTGAAATCGCAGCGCTGCTCATTAAAAACCAATAAAGTCGCCTTGCGATGCAGCCACCAAGCACTGTCCATCAATCGGAGGAGGATGAGGATGAAGTGGAGGCTGGGCATGCTACAGTCCATCTGGGAGCGGGATCCACATTCGAGTATGTGTGGATCAGGCTGTCGGCAGCTGTCCATCAGGCAAAGAGCGCTCCAATAACCAAATCGCCCGGCCAGCAATTGAATGAGTCTAAAGTTGGGGATTTTCAGTTCGCATCCATAGCCACATGCACCTTTACACAGAGAATAATTTGTAAGCTTAACTGATAAAAATAACTGCATATTTCATCGATAAATATATGAGTCGTATGTTATACAATTTATATGTTAGTATTAAAGCATATTTGCCTTTATGCTCCACTGAAGAAATCAACAAATATTTCCGGTGCAGCTAGCCATCGACATCGAATTTTAATTTATTGTTATGCCTTTCTGCTGCCTTTTGGCTGCCGCAGATGCCGTTTGGAGTGGCAGGAGGAGATGGAGATGGAGCTGGAGCTGAAGCTGGTGCTGGTGCTGGTCCTGGAGCTGGAGCAGTGGCTGTTTGGAGCTGCTGGTCGTCAGGTCATGTGCAATTTATGAAACGGCTTTGCATTGGCCGCGGCCTGATTTTTGAGACACATTTGGATTTGGATGACTGTCGCAACGGCGGCAACTGCGGCAACTGCGGGTTGCTGCTGCTTCTGTCCGTTTGATTTGTGATCGATTGTGTGTCGTTAGTTTGCGACATGGGGCATGAAATCTTTGACACCTAACGGTAAACGAACGGGCCGCGAGACCTCGGATCACAGCAGTGGGTGCCCCCCTTTTGGGCCCCCTTCCCCTGAGCCCCTTTATAACCACACGCCCCCAGCCCCTCGCCATTAAATTGGAACGATGATGCCGGGGCAGCAGTTGTCAGTTGGCCAAAGTGTTTGGCAGCTTTGCCATTTATTTTACAGGTGAGTGAGCATAATGGACAGTTGCCCGTCGCAACAGTCGCAGCAGTCGCAAGTTGCAAGTTGCTGGTTGCCGGTTGCAAGTTGCCAGTTTGCCGGCTGGCGGTACATGCTGTGCGCTTTGGCTCAATTAAAAATGGAATCGTCTGGAGGAGGTCGCCTCATTTGACAATTGCCCGGTTCCCAAATACAGGCAAATAACCGTTTGAGCCTGTCTTCGCTTGGCCTTCTTCCGCCAACCGCGCCTCCCCATTTCTCCTGCCGCCCATTTCTTGGCGCTCGTATCGCTTCTATCTGGCTGTCGCTCGCAGTCCCATGTTTAATTTTGTTAAGCAAAAATGCTGGAAATTAAAATTCCCATCACACCATAAAACCCATAAATCATCTTTTATCTAAGCGAGTCTATCGGCGCATGTGAGCGCGCGCCAACTTCGGTTCGGGTTCGTTCAGGAAAAACGGCAGAAAACGTCCATCGAGTGGGGCTATATGGCTATATATATATAGATGCTGCCTGGACGCGATTGGGAACCTGCTCGGACCTCTCCTGCCTTAATGAGAATTTAATATTTTTCAATAAAAATTTGTAAAAGGCGCGTTAGCTGCTTGTCCGGCCTCGGAAGACTCCTCTCACCGAGAAACCCCCATTTTGGTGGGGGCGGTGGGCGGTGTGGTGGTGGGTCGGTGGGGTGGTGCACATTTGTTATGTGTGTCTTGGCTATTAACGCACTTTTGTTTGTGGGTACGGGCCAATGGGTATTTGGTATTGGGCATTGGCCATGGCCTGGCTAAGACTGCGCCGCGAGTGAATCTCTGGCCCGAAACGATGATGGCCGGCAGATGAGGAGGCAGAGGCGTCGGATGCTGGAAGGGGGCGGTGTGTATGAGGGGTCTTTAAGGTGGTTCCAACTACTTTTATGATCCTGTACATACGGTGTTGTAATTGCGGATATTATGTTTATATTTATTGTTTGTTTTGCAGTCACTGAAAGGAGGTTCTCATTAATAAAATCGATATGAGCGGAACTTCAAAAGCGCATTCATTTTAATGTCTATTTCGAGTGCATGTTTAGTAAAAAATAAATGAGGAATATAATAAATGTGATTGTATATTTATAAAAAACTACTTCGATCTTTGATGTAAGCGAAACACTCAATGCAGAAACTGTTGGTAGTTAAGCTTGCAACTAATGAATTTGTTTATGTATTTCATGCTATAAATCAGTATACTCTTTACAAAAAAAAAACCTCTTAACCCTTCTTAGTTTCACAACTCAGCCTCTGATATCTTTTTGCCTTTCTATTCTATGGATTGTGTACAGTATGTATCCCAGACCTTTAAGCAGTTATAGGCCCATTTTTCTTCCCAGATCCTAGATCTTGGCCCGCGTCCCTCCTTACCAGTTGCACTCCCAGGTCCATTTCTTATGCCCCCACCAAAGACGAAGTCCCTGCCCTTTGCGAGGCACTTATGGAATACGAAATTGGTTGCTGGGGCACAACAGAGCGTACGCGTATGAGCCAGGAGGAGTGGGACTCGGGCAAGAGTGTCAATTGTCAGTGGCTGTCGCCGTTTAGCCGTCTTGGCTGGGTCGAGGCCTTCTGGGCCATACACACATACATACATACATGCCACATACTGCAAGTGGGCCTAAAATTGAAAACCCAGCCCATCGGCGGCGGCGCGTGCAGACGGTGAGCCTGTTTTAATATGCCAACAATGACAATCAGCTGTCACCTCTGGTGCGCCATGTGTCTAGAGTCTGGAGTCTAGACGCCAGACTGCAACCAAAAGAAATTGCATGCAACAAGCTGAGCGATTGTGGCAACAGCAGCAACAAATAAATATGTCATTTGGCTCATTATAAAGATAGCAAAAGTCTCTTTCTTCCTGACCAGAACCGAACTGAACTGAACTGAGCTTGCAACCAGCGAACAGCAACTAGCAACATGCAGCATGCAGCATGCAGCATGCGGCGTGCGGCGTGCCCCCAGAGCTGCTGCGTCACATTTAAACGTTTAATGATAATTTATGAATGTTGTTGTTTTTTATTGCAACAACAATGCCGTAAACCAATAAATCTTAAGGATCACATAAATCTTGGCGCTAACTGAGACGGCGACTGCAGCGCCAGCCACATCAACATCAGCAGCAATCGCAGCAGCGGCGGCAACAACGTCCGCAAAACAGAGCAACTTGCACTCACAACTTGCCACCAGTTGCGGAGAACCATTGACCAATTGGCCAAAACTGATATACCCTAATGACCGAAACGCGCGCACAATTAACATGGCCATCAGGGAAGTAAAAGTTGCAACCCTTCGCCAAAAGAGCAGGAAACAAATTAACTTTTACAGGTGCAAGTACGGTATGTCGTAAAAAAGCTTGAGGTAATTGTTTGAGGGGAATTAGTGGAGTTAAAAAACGAGTTATACAATCACTCTGTTTGGTAAAGGGTCTCTTCGATATAAAATCATAATATGATACAATACAACCCACCTACATTCCATCCAAATTTGGAAGAATTTGGTTGCAGATACTATATATAGTTTCTATCGCTCTTAGAAGCAAGTTGGATCGCTGGATCCAAGCTACCCCATCTCTCTGAAGGATATAAACAATAATTTGGTTCACTTGATCAAACGGCGGGAGTTGCTATTGACAGCTGCAAAACCTTGACGTTGCTGCCTGGCTGATGGTGCGTGGTTGCGATGTGGATGTGAATGTGGCAGTGGCAGGGGATACGGATGTGGATGGGGGGATACCGATGTGGATGTGGATGTGGTGCAGTGTTGCAGTGGTGCACTCCTGCGGTGCCGGGCTTTGTGGTCCTCTAATGTGTTAATAGGAACCGTACGCCGTACGCGATGCCGCGACTGCGGCGCTGGGGGAGATTGCTCAATTGTTTTTGCTTTTTAGAAAGGCCTCTGGTGTAGTAGGCTAATTTTTTTTGCTTGCTCGCGAGTATTGGATTTAATTTAATTTTTGTGCTTTTCATGCTTCGTTAACATATTTTGCTTATAAGGATTTCCCGCGCGCAGCAAAAAGAAATCACAACTGATCAGTGAACATGCCGCCAGGCAGCAAATGTGGCTGCTGCGGCTTCATTGTTGCTGCAGGTGCATGTTGCCCCAACAATGCCATAAATTGTGACATTGGTTTTTGCTCTCCTCCCCTCCCTCCCTCCTCGCACTCACCCCTGGATTCCCCCAAACTCCCGCTCCTCAAGAAGATATATGCACACACACACACACACAATCACATAGATACTCTGATCTGGTGACCAAGAGCAAAAACTTAAGCCTGGCTAATTCTTTTTTGTAGCCCAGACCGCTGCAGGGGCAAAAAGCTTAGAACGAGTTTTGGCATTTACGACTCACTCACTCTGGGCTCTGGGATCTGCACCACCCCCTCTATTGGAGCAGCCCCCCTCCCTCGCAAATCTGCGGCAGTGGCCAACTGCCACCGCTGCTTTTTTCTGTTCTCGTTGTTGTCGCTTGCCGCTTGCCGCATTATGTTGCTGCTTAATTGGTTATAAATTAATTAAACGTCGATTAATAATCCGGCTTCTTGTCAGTTAAAGCCGCCGTCCTCGCCGTCGATGGTTGGTTAGTTGTAGGTTCTGGGCTTGGGAACAAGAACGCTGCAGTCGTAGCCAAGGAACACTGTAAGTTATTTTTTGAAAAAAAAACATTTGAAAAGGTTATTCAAGAATATAAGCTACGAATTCAAAGTATAATCAAATATATCTGATCGAAAATAAGTGATAAGCTCATTGTATTAATAGGTATTTCTGTTTCAGTTGTATTTTATTAAATTTACCAATATTTTCTAGCCGTGTACCAGCTCGAGCCTCACACACACTCACGTGATGAGTTGGCAATAATGAACTTGTTGTTGTCGCCGGCTTGAACTTTGTGTAGAAGCCAGAACAGCAGCAGCAGCAACACAAACAGCAACAACTTGAGCCACAGCAGCAACAAGAACTCATTAATGGGGCTGGACACCGAGTTGGAGCCGGAGTATCTGAGTATCTAAGTATCTGAGCACCCGACTAGCCGACTACCCGAGTATCCGAGTATCGATGACCATTTGGGCGTTTGGGTTCAGCAACTGCTGTCAGCCGCTTGTCAACGTTTCCTTTGCTCTTTGGCGAGGGGCTAACAAAAGGTTATGGGCCAACAGCCGAGGGGAAGTACGACAGTTTGCAGCTACCAATTCAATAATTGGAAACACATCGATGCCATAACTGAAATGTTTGCTGTGAGTGCGCGAACGAAAGAATTAAAATAAATTAATTATTCAGTGAAAAGCTGAGCACGAACATGGACTGGCTGCACTAGGTAGCTGAATTGTAAATGAGTCGTTAGAGGAACCAGGGCAGATGATGAAATGAGCGATGCATTTATTTATGAAACAATTTGTATAGAATCTTGTTGAATTAATTAGCTGAAAAATAAGCGGAGAAAAGCATATGGTGTAATTTGGTATTTATGGGGGAAGAAGTAAGAATCGGATAAATACATTTTCCAGTCCTATTGCCGGTCTGAGTAACTAGCTGTGGCCAAAGACTTTCAATTAAAGCAGTTCGTCACGCAGAATAGCTTTTCAAAATCTGTTATTCGCACTTTTTGTCCCTTAACTTTAATGGATTTTAACAAGCAATGATATGGATTTACTTATGGTTGTATTTATGGTATATTTGATGCAAAATTTCAAATGTCAACACATTATGATTTTTTGATTTATCATTTTAAGAGGATCGTTAGCGATCGTTCACATCGGGCTACAATACTTCCACCTGCTGGTTTGACTCTCACTATCTGGTTGGCCTTCCCATTTGTGTTTCCCCTCGAAACCGGCCACTTCACCCAATTTTCCACCATAAGCTTGGCAGTACCTTCTGTTCTGGGGCTGACCCCCACCTCATCATCGCCATCACCGGAGGCGAGTGGACACTCTAATCTGACAGGTATTTGATTTGATTTACCAAATAGAGAGGGACGGCAAGAGGCGTGCTAGAGGGAGAGAGAATGCAAATATTTACACCCTATTGTTACTAGGTGCTCCGTGTATTTGTAGTTCATTTCAGCACTTCACAGCCACAGCCACATCCACTTCCACTCGAAGCGACATCCAAGTGATGCCTTTTGTTGATCGAGTGCTTGCCACGCACTTCACTCTCTCCGTCTCTGTCTTCGTCTTTGGTACCATCTCTTTCGCGCCAACTGCCGGACAACGGCAAACTGCTACAGATATTCCTACTACTACTACTACTGCTACTTTACCGCTCACGAAAAGTGTTTTTCGACTGTCTTTCCCTTTTTTTTTTTTGGGGCTTCGTTTTTTTTTTTGACTATTTTTTGGGCAGTGGCGATTAAATCACGGTCCAGCCCCAAAGAAGGCCACCGAAGATTTGTACACGGAGAGAAAGCAAAAGTGCCTTTCAGATATCTCGAATTTTTTAAAAGATCAGCAAGATGAAGAGATGCACCTGTTAGAGAGAGCAGTAACATTGAACGCGTAGCGAGACAAATTTAATATATTTAAATATCAATGCAGATATTTTCCGCAGTGTACGTTCGGGAGTCGCCACCTTCCCCCAGCGGAGTATCTTTTGTGTGGGCAAGTCAAGTGCCGAATGGCCGAATGCTCTTCAACTCATTGTTAGTCCATAGACGGGTCGCGTAATGATCCAGAAAACCGAAAAGTCGGCGGCAAAAGCTTCTTTCTCACGTTAAGCGCCTGTACCTAGGCAATGGCCAAATCCCATTCCGGGCCAGGCCAACAAGTGCCGGCCGTTTGGCGTCGCGATCAGGAGAAAACACGAGCTGTAAAACGTCAAAATATACGAGCACAGAGCGATTTAAACTGTCAACGCAGCCGTAAACATTGTCAGTGGCTGGCAGGCCAGGGAAAAGGGGCCTCTGGCCAAAACTGGAACCATGGAGCGCTCAGTGCGGCTACTTGTTGCCTCAAATTTGCTTATGAGCAGGCCAAAACCGAAACTCCCGCGTCCACTCGCCTCGACTTGACTCCGAAGTCTGTGGCCTGGTCTAATGTGGCTCGTAAATCCTGGCCAAAACGGCCGAACGGACATCGTGGCTGCCAGTGGTCGGTGTGGACCCGTTTTTGGCCCGACCTGATGGATGTTGTGATGCGGCCTGGGCGGCACTTGGCCAGATTTACGCCCCGCAATTAACGTTCTAATCGCCTCAATTTGTTTGGAGTGGCGGGGAGCAGGGATCTGGACCACAAAGCAGGCAGATAATCAACCAACAACATCGTACAAGTCAATTGAGAGTGTCAACCTGCTGATAATGCCGGCGACGATGGGAAATCTAACAATTAATTCCTTGCTCCGCATACAATTAGTTAAATAATCTCTTTGATCCTGCCTATAAAGTGCTGCTTACTTGGATATAAATATTAAATAATTTAAGTGACACTTTAAGCCTAAATAGCATTTAAATTTTTGTGATTTCGAAAAAAATCCATTATCCATATTAAGAAAATGTAGTTAATAATGATGTCAGTACATTAATTTACATAAGGTTTTGCAGGCCCGTCAAATTAATGATTTAAGAGTTAAGAATCAATAAAAATTAATAATTCCTTGAGAAAAGTGAATTAAAAACAGAAATTTCCATTTTTTCATATCCCATTTAAAAGCGTTGTCTCAAATTTTACAGTGGCGCCTCAGCAGCGCAATAACGTTCGGGTTTGGTACTACACAAATAAAACTCTACATTAGTTTTACTTCTTACGCGTAATATACATATGCTCAGTGGCGCCACTGTGTTAGAACCTGTGTTCCTATTTAATTCATTTATAACGATATTTTTTAAATGTTGTAATGTTTTTTGATGAATTGGATTCGGAAATAAAACAAAATTTATTGTTCTATTAGTCCAGCACAACTTACTCCGCTGTCTCTGATCATAACCTATGGCAGCTGTCTACCGCAAATCTACTAAATTATAATTTTCCGCATTTGTTAAGCTTAATTTAAATGAATACTACCGCACGAGAAACAATTGTGCAAGTAAAAATAATATATTCGCCGTATATGCGAAAGTTACACAGACCTTGGTTGTAAGAACTTCAAGTGAGTGTAGTGTAAGAATAAAAGTTATCCAAAATATAGTTTAAATACAAATTCAATCCTTTTGCACTAAATTTCGGTAACAGAGCATTAACAGTGCTGCCCAAGTGCCCATTAATTTCGAAACTGGCCTTTAGTGAACTCGTTGCCGTTAGACAAATAAAAGTAAACTAAGCGCAAATACTTAAGAGGAGAATAAATGCCACGAGAGGAGTGTGTCCTTTGTCCTGCGTCCACTAGAACCAAGTAGCTGCCCCCGCCACCGAGAAACAATTGACCTTTCGCCGTTTTCTGTTCTATCGGGTTTTCCCTTTTTTGGCCTACTTGCCTCTGTGTGTTTGTGTGTGTGTGTGTGTGGGTGGGTGTGCTAAACTTTAAATTGTCCAATGCTACGTGCCCCGCATGCGGAGTTCATAAATCCAAGCGCTAAATGTAAACATCAACAGTTGCCCAGCAGCAGCAACAACGAGCAGGCGAAACACCAACAATGATGGCAAAAACTTGCAAAGTTCAAACACAAACTAATGCAGCAGCAAAGGCAGGAACAAAAGCCAAGCGAGCCGGGCCCAACCACCCACCCATCGCCCCCCCCCCCCTTGCCGACCATTTTCTGTCCTTTTGGCCAAGCCACTTTCACCGTTGTTGTTATTGTTGCCATTCCCGCACTGGTTATTGTTGTTGCTAGTGCTCCTAATGCGCGATATCGTAGTGTTTGCATGCGTGTGTGTATGCACCGGAAAAAAATTAATAAAATCAAAAATAAAATTAAGTGACAAATATGCATTATAATCTTTAATAACAGCGTATCTAAGCACCTGGTCTTAATATGAATATGTTGATAAGACTATCTCGTATAGCGTTGGCAATTGCCTCCTCTTTCGGCCAAGTGCATTTCCGGCGTGAGTGTGCCAGTGTGTGTGCGTGTGTGTGTAGGTGTTAGCCGGTTGGAAGGAGCGTGCTCCACTGGTTGGTCCGGCCATGGGTGGCAAGTAGAATAAAACAAACTTGAGTTTTGTTTTCGTTTGTCGTATAAGCAATGGCTTAAAGCTTTCCCTCGGCTACCGTCTCTCATCCTTTCACCCGTAACGCATGTGGCCAGTGGTAATGACCTACCAGCAAACACTCACACATACACACTCACACACACGAGGCAGGACTCGTTGCATTTGCCAAGGGTTAAGTTTCGATAATTATGAATGCAAAAGTGGAGCACTAAAAGGAAGCAAAAGCTGTAAATGTGTGGCATGCATCACTTAAAGTTGTTTGCCTATTTTACTGGCTGTTTGTATTGCCATCTGAGTTAAAATTTAATTGGTATGTGAAAATAAAAGTAGATGGGATTAAGAAACATTACTTGAAAAGATATCAGTAATTAAGAGCTTCTAAACTAAGTTGTATGAACTTAGGTAAAAAAAAAACAAATTTTAAAGCGTAAATTAGCCAGACACAACTTCCAATAAAATCGACTATCAACAAGAATTTAGACTCTATCTTATCTGCACATGAGTGGTTTAGATGAGTCCCAGTTCTGAAGTGGCCAATTCAATGAATTACGACCTTATCTGATCTACAGATAGGCAGACAATTTAATCTACAAGTGCTTTAAATCAAGTTGAACCACAAATCGTACAAATCGTATTAATTCCGAGTGCTAAACCTTCCCATCAACTGTTTGTTTTGCAGCTATAATATATATATATTGTATGCATATAGTATATCAGAGCATGAAATTATTATAAATGTGCATTAAAATTGTTCAAAACGTATTCACTTTCATACATACTATCTTTAATTGCCCAGGTTCAATAAAGCATATTTATAGTTGGAACGTTCTGCTGAATTAAAACGAATTCTTTGATAGCTTTGTGCAAATTCCATTTTAATTGCATCCTGCCCTGTTTTCGCTTGCATTTTCTTTTGCACTACAATCATTTCCCAATTGACTGCTGAACGAAAGTTATGCCGAACTTCTCATATATGCATATATATATTTCCTTTGTCTTGCACTACAATCGAATAGCCAAGTTAACAGGTGTCCACTCCCTTGATAGTGTCTTCATTGTGGCCAACTATTTATGGTTTCTGTCTGCGACTCGGCCGGGGAAACTCACCTCCCCCCCCCCCCCCCAGTGGAATGCCCCCTAGGCAAATAGCTCAAGGACGGCGGTGAATGGAAATCTCCGCCTAATTTGGACAGTGTTTACAGTAAATATGCAAACACACCGCCAAATTGGCATATAGCAAACAAATCTGGGCGTCGGTGGGCGGCCAAAACAAAGGCAAGGACACGCGTGTAAATCCGATTGACTTGAGCCCGAAGTTGATTGTTGTTGTCGTTAGTGTTACTGCTATTGGCACTGGGCAAACATCGGCAATCAAATATTTCTCAATGCGACAAAAATGATTGGCAAACTGGGGAGGGTAGGAAAGAAGTGCGGCAAATGCGGTATACTTGGCTTCCTTTGCCAAATAGATAATCTGTAATCTTATCAAGTCGGCCCACTTCCTTCTTATTAAATTAATTGAAAGGCAAAGTGGCTAAGCAACTAAGTGGCTAAGGTTACGAATTGGGATTACTTTCAGGCCATCAGTCGATGGTCAGCTTATCAGTTGCACTTGATGTTAGCGGGAAATACCTGTTGTTGCAGCCATTGCTGCATGTTGCTAGCCCGTCGGCAACATGTTGCTAGCGTGCACACTCGGCCCGTTTGGATACTTGGCGCTCGGATTTCAGCTCGGCTCCACTCGCCATCGTCATCGCCATGGCCATCCCCATTCGCTGGCCGAGTGGCGCCGCTGCTTCTGGCGTTCAGTACGCTTCTGTCACTCGGTCGGCTAACAACACGGCGCGCTTGCTCCGCTCAGGTCCGCTCCACCGCCTCGATCCCGATCCCAAACACGATCGCCATACCGCCAAACAGCCACACCGCTCGTCGGACTGCCCGCTGCAGTTGTCATTCGAAAGCGCGTCGCTCGGCGGCTCCAGACCAAAGTAATCAACCGAATTAAGACCCAAAAGCAGTGCGACCAATGTATAAATAAACAGGGCAGAAAACCGGCTCTTGGTTTTGAATTCGCACAGGGCGACGATCTTGGAACGCAAGATCGCCACCGAGAGGCTCGTCCGACTGCATTCTTGCATCACGTGCAGCCAGCGGCGGCACGCCCTCTCGCCGCCCCCTGCCACTTTCAAGGCAACTGTTGCACAGCGAAAAAAAAACAGTGGCGCGATCGATGCACTTACAATTTAATTTAAACAAAAGTAATCGAGCTGTAAAAGCCGTAGTTTTGGATATATTTTATTTATAGCGTTGATTTATCCAGAAAGTTGTGCAAAGCATCAGTTACCACACTGATCATGCTAGTAATGTAGTAAATATAAATACTTAGTTTCATCTCCAACTCTTTGATTTGAGTTCAAAATCTAATTTCTTCAACAATTTTGAAAGTTTCATATGTTTTTCTCTCTGTTTTCGATTGAAATCTCTTTTGAAGATCCGCGAACTTACAGTTCTTTGGACGACAGCCTGCCTGTTTCGCTCTCGCTCCTCCGTTAAGTGTTTTGTTTTCGTTGTTCAATCAGGGAGGCCCCATATCATATCATATCATATCTCTCCGTACCGACTGAAAACAGCTGCGAAAGCCTCGCTTTTGCATATGCGGAAGTGCAGGCGCGAGAATTGGCGGGTGATATTAGTCGAAAGGGGGGGGCAAATAGTACGAGTGTACTAATGCGTTTGCAACCTGCTAATCAAGAGTGCAAAACTATGCACATGTTAAAGTTTGATGGCGCATTGGCCTCTTTCAGACATGGTGTTATGCAACACCATAGATGGCCAAGTGTTTGTGTGCCAGCGAAAACCTTTCCTCGTGTTTACCTTTTTATGGCTTTCATCTGGCACAAAACCCTGACCTGTGCCAATTCAATTCGAGTCACTCATATTTTTCTTCAATCATTCGGACATCAACAAATGACGAGAAATCGTGGAGGCGAGGCTTTTGAAAATTGTTTGTGTTGTGTTTATTTGCGTATCGTTTATTTATGGGCTATAAATGCATCTGTCGGAGAACTGTGAATGCACAATAGCTATTTGTGTTTACATATTGGCATAAAAACATAAATGCCCACAAAACATAATCAAAGGCACAAACATTTTACCTGGCCAAATGCATGAAAATCAACAGCAATTTGTATCAGTTTTTTTCACTTAATTTTTGGGAAAGAAATGGGGCAGTGCAGTTACACATTTTGTTCCGATGTTTGCGCTTTTTGTGCAGTTTAATATTTTACTAATTATTAAAAGGAAATATATTAATTTTATTACGAATCCATACGTCTATCATAGCTGCACAAATAAAAAAAAAGGTTTTAATCAAAGATAGTACCCAGCTTAATAAAATAGTCTACTAATTGAACGGATACTGGCGTACAATTTCGCGTAATAAAAAGTGTCTGAAAGACATTAAAAAAAAACAGTTAGCATTGTTATTCGGGGCAGTAGCTCCATTTGGAAATTAGCCTTTTGGCCCCACGTGTTTATTAAATTTCCACTCTTAAGTGCTCCTTTTAAGTTCATGCAATCTCGCTACATCTCATCTTAGCACCTTAACTCTTGCTTATATTTAAATGAATTTTACACTGATTTTACAATATGGTGTATTTACCTAGTTGGCCTAGTGTTTTGGCCAAACCACTCAACCCACTCGTTGTTTTCGCAAACTATACTTTGACCTGTCCACGCCACATTTGCAACGATAATTGGCAAAAACAAAAGCAGAGATAAAAGCACCCACTGGCAGAAAAATATTAGAAGGAACCCCCAGTGAAACAGAATGAATCCTATCCGAAATGAAAACAAGACAACCTCTGACGTTTTGCTTTCGCTTTTCTCCCCATCGCAGACATCTTATTTATTTTTAGATCAATTTTTGTTTCGCTTGGTCGTGATTTTATTTTTTGCGCTTTATTTTGCAGCTTTTATTTGTCAGCATAGATTTTCTTTTACTGCGACTTGATCGGTTCATAAATAAGAAAATACGAAGGTGGGCTGGCAGTGTATCAGGCTATGAAAACAGGCGAAGCCTATAATTTGTCATAAGCATTTGCATTCAATAGTTGTCATGATTCTCAATTAATTTATCAATTTTTCCACCATTTTTTTTTTTTTTTGTGATATTTCAGCGAAACCAGTTACAAGCACTTAACTGCCCTTGCGGAAACAATTGCATTGTAAACAGCCAGCAGAAAGCTAAGGAGTGCGGGGAAATGCATCAAATGTGGAATCGCAACTGGAGCTGGACTCTTTTGGTTTTCTCGGGTAAGTGCATGGTATATCGAAATTTGAAAGATGGGTTATCTGAGGGCCAAAATCTGACCAGATATGCCGCTTAAGATGAACGGAGAAAAGTTGGTCGAAAAATTTATGAAATGCCAATTTCACTTACGTTTAACTTTATTACCCCTGACGCACATTTGCAACTTTGTTGCAAGTGACTGGCTGAACGGAGCTGCTGCTGCTGCTGGTGGTGGTGGCCAAGGGTCTCGGATTGCCTTTTAGCTTTCAGCTGGAGCACTATTTCAATGTTTCTGTTTGTTTGTTTATTTGTCTCTCACCCGCGCCCACTCACCGCCCACTTTGGTCTCGGATTTCCAGCCCTGCTACTTCTCTCGGCGGAGGTGGCCAATTCGGAGGAATGCGGCCAGGAGGAGTTCACCAAGTGCGCCGAACCACTTGATATGCTGCATTTAACGTCGGACTTCTCGATTGGCCCGGCCAAGAAGGAGGAACTGGAAAAACTTTGTCAGTAAGTGGCTTCACGGGCAAAATTCCCCCGTCGATCCGGACTCACTGCATCCGAATTCCAATCGCAATCGGTGCGGCGCAACGCTACAAATGTTTGCTGTGTTCTGATGATCGATTTGGGTGTTTTGTGCTGGAACTTATCCATGAAAAATTAACTAGAAATCGAGTAATACTATCCCCGACTCACTTAATTTCGCATTTTTAATTGAAAATAACATTTTTAATTTGTTTTATTGCAACAACAATCTTTTTGTCTGTTCCTCCCAGTGAGCTGCGCAAGGGCGTGAGGTGCATACAGAGCTATACCCGGCGTTGCATGGATCTGCAGCAGAGGAATCAGTTCAACAAGCTCTACCACGACACCAACCAGTTCATCAGGGATCTGTGCAACAAGGGTGCCTTCCAGGACGAGTACCTCAAGCATGTGCCCTGCTCTGAAATGGCCAAGAAGGAGTTCGAGGTGTGCTCCAATCGTTATCGGGAGACCATGGTGTTCCTCAAGCCAAACAAGAACCAGGAAAACTCCGAGAACGGCACCCTGAACGAGAACATCAAGACCATTTGCTGGTGAGTGAAACCAATATCAACCTAGCCGAATTGGTTATCAAATGCCTTGGCATGCTCTCTAATGAATATTTAAATCGATGCAATGCAGTTTTAAACAGGGTTTGTTGTGCTTTGAGAATGAAACGAATGTAATTGCGCCATGGAACGCAATTGCAAATTGTAATTGAAATGTTATATTGTGTCGGGGATTCATTCGATTGAAAGAGGAAATATTTTTGGCAGAGCCAGAGTTTTATTACTATGAAATTATTATTTTTGCAACATTTTTGGGATTTATTTAAAACTCTTTAAATATCTTGCATTTGCATTAATCAATTATTCAAGCTCCATCAACGAACTTGTGGATTGCTCGGAGGATGCTGCACGCAAGATCTGCGGCAATGAGGCGGCAAAGTTTACGCGTCAACTGGTGGACAAATATGCCAACAGCCTGACCAAGGTACGCAGAAAGATAGAACTCCTCCGGAAGCAAATTGTAACCGAATCTATCTTACAGATCTACTGCGAGGACTTCACCCGAAATCCGGGCATCTGCAGGGATGGCGAGGGCAATGGCTCCACGCGAGCAGCTGGCAGTAGTTTGGGACTCCTGCTCACAGGGACATTGCTGACACTGCTGGTCAGCAGAGGCAACAGATAGATGGCAGAGGCACAGCTAAGTGCACAAATCTAGAACCAGTCTTACCAGAAAGGAAATTCGTGCGAGAAGGTGAAGCGAACAAGGCAAAGGATAAATAGTTAAGGTTTCCCCCATCACACCGAAAGAAGAATTCCACACGCTGTTGCATACTTCTGGCAGTCAGTTTAGGCCACAGAATCCCCGAGAGGTCAAAGAAGTAAGCTATACAGTAAAATACACGTTAAGTATGTTATGTATATTAGTATGCATATATCAAAGATCTATAGGGAATATGAGAGCAGAGTCAAGATCGTATATATATATGTATATATATATGCGGATATGTGTGTTACTATATAGTGGATATAGGCTAGCTAGTTAGAATCAGTGTTGAGTGTGGCAGGCAGGTTAGTTGTTGTTGGCCTTACTTTCCAGTCGTCGTCGATCGTGCAATACTAGAGTTTCGTTGAGTTTGTTGAAGTTGTCCAGGCTTTAAGTGTAGGCATATTTTAGAGAATAACCCTAAGTTTCACAAATCGTTGTTAGCTGAAGTTAGAGCGCTCCCCACCCCCCCACATCTGTTTTCCGTAATACCAGGCAATATCAAAAATCGAATGATCAGATGATCGTTTGGAAACGCCTATGTACCTCTTAATAGCAGTATGTTTGCAAAGTCAGTTTTCGTTACTCACACAGCACTAAGCGCACAAGAAAATATCCCGAGCGGATTTGCTCACATATCGGCAATAAATTTAGATTAACAAAAAGTGCATTTCTATGAATCAGGATTTTTAAATTATTTATAAACCTATTTAGTGTATATTTATTTCCCACACTGTAAATACCTTTAAATATATTCAAAATCGGAAATACATATACGAATAAATATTAGTTTAACTTAAAAATACACTCACACACAAACACACACACCTACTTACAAAAACTGTGAATATATATTATGATTAAAGAGTAACATTTATTTTAAGTAAAACACACACATGCATATGCAAGGAAAAACAATAAAAAATGAGAAAATAAATTAATGCAAAAAAGTGTGAAAGAGTGGCAAAATAAAGGGGCACACGGCCAGAGGGGCAGTTATTTAATTTTGAAAGCCGAAACAAGTAATACCCTACGAATTGGATTTAATAATATTTTCAGACTGTATGCCGAGTTATTAATGATACATTTCAGCGTACCGAAGCACTATGGTTTTGAATCAGCTATTTAGATGCTTAAAAGTTGGCAACATAATATTTATTCGCTACTACGACATACTTTTAGACACCTTTTCAAACTGATAAACACCTTACACCTTACATAAATATTCACAATAATCAAATTTATGACTGAATGCAGAGACGCCACACATGGTGAGAGTATAAGGAGCCAGCGAGTGCCGTGCCAAAAATGCTTTTTACTGCAGGATAAAACCGAGCGCAGCCAAAAAGTATGCAACGCTACCCGTCCGGCGCCCAAAAGTATGCTGCGCAAATATGCCGGCTCTGGTCGCAGTTTACGAGGGGCGAAGAGCTGGTTGAGTTGGGGCCACCAGAGAAGGGTCGCCACCGTGGTGAGAAGGAGCTGGCGGCTCGGGGACTCGGTGACTCGGTGACTCGGGGAGGGGCTGACCTGCAACACTGGTGCTGGCCATAATTTATGTTTATGTGGTGCGTTCATTAGACTAGCGGCGACGACGACGCCGACATCGGTTGACTTCTCGCCTGGCAGCTAATTTATAAGGTCGGCCATGGCTCAAGGACATAGGTGGGTTGGTGTTGGATGCAATAATAACAGTTATCGTGCTTGGCCAGCAGCTGAATGTACATTTGACACTCGTAATCATGGCCAGACATTGATTTCAACGTGATTTGGCAATGAAATCTAACTGATAAACAGGTTAAACGCGTCTAAGGAGTTTGATCAGTATATTATGGCTTAATAAACGAGTTTTTTTTTAAATATGCTTTATTTTTCTTGAAATATGAGTTAAAACGGCCCAATTCAGTTCTGTCTTACATTGATGCGTTTCATTTCTAATTATTTCCTTGCCTACATGCAATTATAAAGATTCGAGCTCAGCTTCACTAATATTTTTGCTTTGTAATTTGGCCAAAAGGAATATTTTCTTGCTGACCTAAAACTCCCACCTCTGAGAACTCACATTCAGTAGCAATTTATCGACATCTTTTGCAATCACATCTCGAAGTCGCATTCTATAAGAGACTATGTGAGGCATTTTTGGACTCTGGCCGAAATGCTTAACCAATCAATAACTGAGTTAAAAGGAGAAGTGACTGAGTGACTGGGAGCCAGGTAGCCGCATCTCGATTGCAGCTCAAATATTTACGTTTCCATTTAGAGTGGGCACAGATCGGTGGCAGGAGGCTCTCAGATGCCAGGGTCATTTTCAGCTTCATTTGTTGTGCAAATAGGCGAAATGCATTGCCATCGAGCACCTACCTCACTTTGCATTAATTTGAAGTCATATTTTGCAGCTTGAGCAAACGGCTCTGGAGCGAACGTTTTCGCAATTGCGGTGAAAGCCGTTTGGCCATTTGGCCATTTGATTGGTTTTATGCCATTTCATTTTTAGTTCTTAATTAATCGAAAATATCTTTGGGGAGCACTGTGGCAACAGCAGCCGGAGTGGCAGGATGCCAAACAAATTGACAGCCAGTTGCACTTTGCATTCATACGGGAAGTGTCGAGTGGCCCTTCCGTTTTCCGCACCTCCATCCTCGTCCTGGTGCTCCCTTATCCAGCTTTCATTCATTCATTCACTGCCACCCATGCAGCCCTTCATCCTTTTCGGGAATCCCGGCAGCTCTTTCACTCATGTTTAATCCTCTTCAAGCGGCAACAGAACGATTACATTTTGATTTTTTTTTTTCTCAGTTTTTGCCACTGCTGGATGCCTTTGCTTTTATTTGCACATTGCCGCCGCGACTAATCTGCAATTATGTTTTACATAAAAATCCTATCGCATACCATACAACAACTGGGTGCGAGTGAAAAGTTCTCAACAACTTTGTCCAAGCTTGATTGTTTTGCCTGCTGAGATTGTCGGCCAACACAAATATTAAACAACAGCAGCAACACCAGAGGCAACACAGCGAATTAGCGAAGCTTTGCTTGGGACAACGCTGCGTATGCGTATTAAATTTTCAGTAATCACAAAGCACTGAGATAATTTTATAACAAAAAGGTAATGCAATATCCAATTACTAACAAAAAGCTATGTTATGTTTTTACTAACTATGAAGTACAGCATTTGATTATAACAGCGCACTAACTAAAAACCTAAAATATACCCTTTAAAAAAAAACAAAAATTAATGAAAAAGGAGAGCTGCTAAAAGCTGAGATTATGTTTTTGTCGATTATTCAATGAAATAGCCAAAAGTAAAAAGTAAAAACAAATAATATATAATATATAGATACAAACTGTATTTAAATCGCATAAAGAAATCGATTTTTTTCTGTTAATTAAAACAAATTAATGCGTCGCAAAGCCATTATCCAGAAGCTCAGCAGCACAATTAATGAAATCTGTTTTATTATAGTGAATCAAAAATCAACAAACATACGCTTGGTGCCTGATTATAACGCCCCATTGACCTAAACTGAAATCACAATAATTCTGGCATATGAAATTATTAACAGGAGTGGGATTAAACTCTAGTTAAGCGTATTAACTGTTGAACCTTCAGCTTAGTCCGCTACCACTGTTCTGGCCAAATACTAATATTTAATAACTGAGGACGAGCTCAAGTGGCCGAACTGAAAATCCGAACCCCTCTTTGAGTGCTCGATGCATTTGGAAGCATTTATGTTTTGCTGCTCCCACATCGTATTCACTTTGAGTTATTTTCGTTTCTATTTCAATTGCAAGTCACTTGGAGAGATTAAATGGGCAACTTGCCCCCAGAACAGCCATGGCCAATCCTTGCCGCCCTGAACACCCCATCCTGATGGCCATAAATGCGCTTGTGGTTGATAGGTGGTTTCCGAAGAGCTGCTGCAGGTGGAGTGGAGTGGACTGGAATGGTGATGGAGATGGAGATGGAGGTGGAGAATGCGGCCGGTTTTGTCCAGCTTCGTCAGCTGTTGGCCAGCTGGCTCCGGTTTCGAATGCATTTCGTACATGATAATCATGTTGGTTGCTGCAAGTTGCAACTCGCCACTGCAGCATGCGTTGCATTTGCAATTCCTGGCCATAAGGCCATATCCAATGGTCTACGGTCGATGGTCGATGGGCCTGTCTAGGAAAGGCCTGCTGTGGCTTGTCGTGGTGTGGTTTATGGCAACATCTTGTCCAATTTATTACCACTTTCATTTGGTAGCGTAATAGGCAATGCACTCGCACGCACACACAAATGCACTTGGAGAAACCGAGTGAATTCTAGATATTCCATTGAAATAGGTTGATTTCAAATGCTTTGCTTGTCCTTTCTTACAATTCAATGTTTAACTTAATGTTTCTCTCAGTGTGCCAAACGCACTTGTGGCAAACGCTGCCAGTCTGCCAGCATACACATAACACATATCTATAACACGTAGCACTCAAAAATACTCAAACATTGAAATTGGAGTTCTAGTTTTTGGTTCTCGTCTCGTTTCTGCTTCATCAGTTACATGCTTTGAATAATTCAAGCGTGTTTTAGGCCTTGCCAGGCAAAATGTTTTCCGCCTTGTCAATCCCTTCTTCGGCCCGCCTGCATTGAACAGATCCATTCAGTCTGGCCAAAAAGTTATTAAATTATTTTAAAATCAAACCATCCATCCATTGCACTGCGCAGCCACAAAGGCTGGCACTTTTTGGTTGAGAAACCCAACACTTATGGCGAATTCTTAAAAAACTGCCATTTTGGCATATTATGCTAATTCAGACCTAGGCCAGCTAGGTTCAGCAGCCTCCCAGCCTTTCAGCTGCTCTCCCCTCGCATTACGTATACGCCCCTTATGCCACATATCACGTATACGCAGTGCTTGACGCCAGCCATTTGTGATGCATATCCCCAGGCGCCGCTGGCGAGCAAAAGAGACGCGACTGTGGCCGACTGCTAAAAAACAGAACTCAAGTGTTGGAACACAGCCCCCTTTGTGTCTTTTGTGGCCTTTTGCTGTTTGTTTGTCAACAGCAGCGACTGCCAACACTTGAGGGGGCGTGTCAGGCGTGTAGGCGCTTTTTAATTGCACTGAAAACAAAACGCTAAACACTTGTTGGCCGCCTGGATGGCTAGATGGCTGGATGGTTGGATGCCTGATGGCTGGCTGCCTTCCAGCTAGTTGTCGCGTGGCAAGTGGCGGGGTGTCAACCAAACTCTGCAAACAGAAAAGGCCCTGCCGCCGAGCAATTTGTGTTGCAGTTGCCGCCGACGATGTTGCCACTTTGATTGTGCACCATAACTGCGAGGCAGCTTCTATTGTGGAGCTTTTCGTTCCTTTTTTTTTTATGTTTGCCAGCACTGCTGAAGTTTTGCTTTGATCGCATTGTAACATTTTGCGACAGTTTTAGATTGTAATGCGCTCCATGGGAGAAATGGGAATAAGAACAACTCTGAATTGAATCCGAGATTGCAAGTATGACTGGTGCAGTACACAAATTGATAACGACTTCAAAAGAAGTCAGAAAATGTGGAACTCCAGAAGAAAGCAGAACAAATCGAATACTACACAAAACTATATGAAATAAAATAAAGTTGCCAGTAAACAATAGTGCAATAGAGCGGTATATATATCATGACAAAAATCAAATTCAAATTGAACAATGTCTATAAAATGATTTTTTGGCAAACAATAGAGTTTTAAAGATATTTATTAAATCAAATGGCTTTGGGGAGCGGACATGGCTGACATTTATAAAATGTATAACTGCATGTTTTTTGGAACTTGTAATGCCATCGATGGCATTACTAGGCGTTTGATCGACCCGAAATGATTGCCACATTTAATTACCCCGTTCGATCAGATAATGCAGTTAATTTTCAATTTTCCCTTTTTTTTTTGCCCGCACTGAGTTCGATTTATTGTGCGCGTCGTGGGGACAACATGTTTAATTAACGAACACAATGAAGGAGAGTCGCAACAACAGGAGTTTGTCACCGACTTTCGGTGAAATTTCTGACTCTCTGGTGACATTTGAAAAGTTTAAAATAATATAATTTTCGACGCTATATGGCAAACTAACAAGTTCGACCCGGAAGCTCAGCGATGGGCGCTGGCAACTGAGCGATGTGGGTATTTTCGGGGCGTTTGTCTTAGCTAACTTTCCGCCCGGGAAAGGAGAAACTTTTTCGGCTGCACTGTTGCACCCACCCACACACACACACCCATACACACTCTTACTCACACACACGAAGATCTATTGTAAAATATGTAAGAAAGTTTCCTTGGCCTGGGTGGGAAAACGCTGCGTTTTCGGGAAAGCAGCAGCAGCATCGACGTTGTCTTTGGGGAAATTAAACATTTTCTATTTGAAAACTTTGCCGTGTGTGGGGGGCGGGGGGTGTAACGGCATTTGAAGCGGTGGATTTTCCAAAGGTTCAAGAGCAACAGTTGCCTTTTGAACTGTTTCGGGTCGGTCACACTTTGGCACTGCGCTGGATTCCCTTTGTTCCACCCAACAATTGCGGAAGTCATAATTTCTCAGCCGGCCAAGTTTCTGGTTTTTTGACAAATTTAGCTGCAAATTGTCGGCAAAACTTTAGTTCCAGCTTAAAACTGGAATGGGTCTCCAGTCCCGTGCCTTCGGATCCAAATGTCAAGCGGCTTGCTGTCATAGGTGTTGCATATTTAATGCGCCGCCGCCGATGGCAACACACGCGGCACAGCAGCGCTGAGGAGCAGCTGCATCCCCAGCACGGCGATTCGGACAAGTGCACCCAGAGTGCATGCAAATATTTTTGTCAACGATTGTTTTGCCGGCTCCCTCGATTCCGAGTGGCGAGCTGTGACTGCGGGGGCGGGCGGGAAAAGTCCGGGAAAAGCGGGTCAGGGAAAAGGGAGCGAGGACGAGGACAGTGGTAACCCATGTTTTTGTTGTTGCCAACGGTTTGAGTAATTGTCGCTGGTGTGAAAATTGGCAACGATGCCATCGAGCTGGAAAAGGATTTACTGGGTTATGTATGAGCCAAAGGCTGATTGAGATGGAGGAGCAGCTGGATCGAGCTGGAAATGGCCATCGATGGACGTCTATGGCGTTAGCGATGTTGCCAAAACTGAAATATTCATTAGGCCAGCAAAAAAAACCAATTGAGGTCATTTGAAAAGTGGCCTTGCTTAGCAAATCTGTTGAATATTATAAAATGGTGAGAAAGGCACTTGCTTTTAACATAATTAATCCTTTTTTTTCAAGCATAACAGTTTAACAAAAGATCATGAATAGTACGCGAATATATCCCATTAACTAAATTAATTAAAGCCTCGTATAAAGCGAGCAAGCTTTCCTGATTTTGCGTAAATAAAATCAATTAAATAGAGCTAAAAAAAGCACACCCAAACAATATTTGACAAAAGAAAACGTAGATCCAGGGGCAAATTGAAAACACGATTCAGCCCGCCGAAAAAACCCAATAAAATGGTAATAAAAAACCCAGCAACCAAAAATGATTTTCACATTGATAAAAATTAAATGCGATTCGGGGCGAAAGCAATGCGATGTGTTGCATCTGCTGGGACATTATCAAATAATTCAGTTGTAATCCATTTTAATCCGCCTGCCTGGCTGCGAAACCGACCCACTTGACATGGCGAATCATCAAAATGTTTGTTTACTTGCCCCATGCCCCATGCCCCTTGCCCCTCGCCAGCTCTCTCCTGCCACTTTCCTCCATGAAAGTATTTATTTCGACATTTTGCTAAACATTGCCCAGATTTAAATCTGCATTCATGTAAAATTGCATAAATACATGCAAATATCGCTTGATGGAAATGTCCAGCTATATTTCAGTCACCCACGTTTTTTTTACTCTGCAGGAATTATTCAAATATTTAAGCGGCTTAGTGTAATGGCTGGTGAGTTTTGTCTCAAATCGGAGGACGGGTACAAAGCCGCTCTAAGCGAAAAGAATCGATGCGGCTGCTTAAATTATACTTTATAATTTGGGCATATATGTGGATTACCCCAATTGGCAATTGAACGTATAATAGTTCGGTTTTATATTCAATCGATTGCGCACAGGGCGTATTTATCATTCAAAATGTTTCAAATGCCAATATGGATTGTAATACATTGTAATACATATTCTTCTTACATTACAAAATAGATTCTTCGAAAGGTAGATAAGAAGAGTATTCCAAAGCTATTCCGTTTAATTAACAAAGAATCCCATAAAAAGAGGAGCACGCCCTTCACGAAAGTCAGTTAAAGAGAATGTTAGCCCCACTAATCCTCCTGCAGATTGTGGCTCTGCCTTGGTTGGCTCTCGGAGATCAGCGGATCATAAACGGAAACACTGTCAACATTAAGGATGCACCGTGGTATGCCTCCATCATAGTCAATTCGAAGCTCAAGTGCGGTGGTGCCATTATCTCGAAGAACTACATCCTGACTGCCGCCAAGTGTGTGGATGGCTACAGCGCCAGGAGCATACAAGTCAGGTTGGGAACCAGCAGCTGCGGCACTAGTGGATCAATTGCTGGAATCTGTAAGGTCAAAGTTCATAGCCAGTACTCCAGCTGGCGCTTTGACAATAACTTGGCTCTCTTGAAAACCTGCGAGCTACTCAACACCACCGATGAAATAAAGCCAATTGAGAGGGCCGACAAAGTGCCGGATGATAATTCTCGAGCCAATGTGACTGGCTGTGGTGGCAGATCAGGCAATTTCCTTGACCTTATCTTAGACTTAGAGGATTAGCAGCGGAATAGAAGAGAAGTGCTTCCAGCTGCCTGTCCAATTGCACGGCACTCAAGTGCGGATCCTTAGCCAAAAACAGTGCGCCGCCGACTGGAAAGTCATACCATTTTACTTACTCAAGGGAATCTCAGACCTGACCATCTGCACCAAGTCGCCGGGCAAGGGAGCCTGCTCCACAGACAGGGGTTCGCCTCTGGTCATCGACAACAAGCTCGTGGGCATCCTCTCCAGAGCGGGCTGCTCCATTAAGCCCGATGTCTATGCAAATATCCTGGGGCACACGAACTGGCTGGACTCGAATACGAAGGATTAATATCTTACTTGCTGTGAATAGTTTAATGATAATATTACCTTGCCTTCTGTAGATCTATATTTGAATTTGTAAAGCACAGAATAAAGAACATTGCACAATGGCTTAAAGTGAGAAAAATTTTAACACACCGTAAAGTAAAACAAATTAATTTGCTATGCTTTGTGCCAATACTATAAAATTTAAACAGCCTGCTATATGCACATTTATTTGGCATCATGCTTCTGCGATCTCTACCAATTTTCCTTGCACTCTTTGTCCTTTCCAAAAGTGACACGGGTGCAGGTGAAGATTCGGAAGAGGACGACGAAAACGACTGCAACCGGACGACTCTTGGTGGTCATCCCGTGAACATAACCACAGCGCCATGGATTGCTTCCATTTCGATCAAACAAAAGGCCAAGTGCGACGGAGCGATATACAAACTGAGTCACATTGTGACAGCCGGGAAATGTGTGGATGGATTCCTGAACAAGGTGATCCGTGTACGAGTGGGTAGCACTACGCGCAGCGATGGAGTCATCGAAGTAGCAGTCTGCAACATTACAGTTCACGAAAAGTTCACCGGCCAGACAGTATTTCACAATGTGGCCATATTAAAGTTGTGCGAACCGCTCGAGGCCTCCAAAACGATCCAGCCAATTCAGTTGGCCAACCAGCTTCCGTCTAATGGGGCAAAGGTCACGGCCAACGGGTGGCCCTCCTTCAGGTGGTGGGCAATGTATTGGAAGAAGTGTCTGGATGATGAAGCCTACAAGCTGCAGAAGGCCGAGGTGAAGCTACTTGGCCCTAGCCAGTGCACAGATCTGTGGGCGCGAAACAATTGGTCCAAAAAGAATTTTACAGATGACTTGTTCTGCACCGAGAAGTTCGCTAAGGAAGCCTGCTCTTTAGCGATGGGATCACCTGTGGTCCACAATGGCAAACTGGTCGGCATTATAACGAAAGGCGGCTGTTCGGAGTATCCAGAAGTCTATATCAATCTTATAAAGTACAAGGACTGGCTGCATAATCATACAAAGTAAACTTAAGCGTTCTCCCAATTAATTGTTAAAAAATACTTTGCCTTCGAGCTATGACTATGTGCAGATTAGTGCAAGTAATACGCAATACTTCCTATTTTGATAGAGCTTCGAAGTAAAGCCATCACTCAATTTGAGGTATGACTTTGCAGATAAGGAGCTCTAGCCTTGAAAACGACTTAACTTTTCCTATAAAAAGAGTCGCACATGCAGCTCTAAAAATCAGTTGTTTATAATGATTTGGAGTGTGTTCTTATTTCTGTTGGCTGCTCTTTTACGGCCGGTTCGTGGTGATCTGGATGCCCAAAGCCGCATCATTGGAGGTTATGATGTGGATATTGAAGATGCCCCGTACCAGGCGGAAGTAATAATAGATGGCACAGCAATATGCAGTGGGGCGATCATCACATCAGACACCATCATCACAGCAGCTTCGTGTGTCCAGTCCTACGGTTCAATTGAAGTACGCGTGGGCACCAGTTCCCGCGATTATGATGGAACTGGATTCCTGCTCGAAGTCTGTGAAATAATTAATCACCCGCAGTACAATTGCTGGCGTTTCGATAACAATCTGGCACTGTTGAAGTTGTGCGATCCGCTCAAGACCTCCGAAGCTATTCAGCCCATCAGCATAGCAGAGGATGAACCGGACGATGGTTCGTGGTGCACTGTCTCCGGCTGGGGATCCACCAGTTGGTGGGGCAGCTGGTGGGACAGGTGCTTCGGCAGTCTGCCGGACTATCTGCAGATGGCATGGGTCAGCGTCTACAATCGGGAGCAGTGCGCCGCGGATCGCGGTGTTTGGTTCGGACTCTGGGACAATGGCATCTCGTACCTTACCCTCTGCACTCATAATGGCGCCGGAGGATGCTCCTACGATACGGGAGCTCCCTTGGTGATAGATGGACAACTCGTGGGCATTCTATCCGAAGGCGGCTGCACCACCAAACCAGATGTCTACGCCAATGTACCTTGGTTCACAGGTTGGATTGCCGAGAACACCGAAGATGAGGATACAACCGCTTCGACAAGTACTTCTAGTGATAGTAGTACCACTGTGGCTAGCACTACAACTGCTACTGTACCGAGCACTGTACCTAGTTCTGAACCTAGCACAGAACCTGTTGCAGTACCTAGTACTGAACCTTCCACCAGTACCGTACCCAGTACCATATCTAGTACCTTACCTAGTACAGTCTCTAGTACCTTACCTAGTGCAGTCTCTAGTACCTTACCTAGTACAGTCTCTAGTACCTTACCTAGTGCAGTCTCTAGTACCTTACCTAGTACCTTATCTAGTACTACATCTAGTACTTTACCTAGTACAGTATCTAGTACCTTACCTAGTACCTTAGCCAGTACTGTATCTACTACCTTATCTAGTACTGTATCTAGTACCTTACCTAGGATTGAAGAAATTACTGTACCAAGTACTGTAGCCAGTACGGTGCCTAGTACTGTGCAAAGTGCTGAGCCGAGTTCTTTACCTAGTACTGAACAGGTTACCATACCAAGTACTGTACCTAGTACTGTGACGAGCACTATAAAGAGTACTGAACCGAGTACTGAAGCCAGTACTGTACCTACTACTGTACCCAGTACTGTGACGAGTACTATAGCGAGTACTGAACCCAGCACTGTACCCAATACTGTGACGAGTACTATAGCGAGTACTGAAGCCAGTACTGTACCTACTACTGAACCCAGTACTGTGACGAGTACTATAGCGAGTACTGAACCCAGTAGTGCGGCATCTAGTACAGTACCTGGTAATGCCCCAAGTACTTTAGCCAGTGCAATACCTAGTACTCCCTTTACTACGTTGAGTCCTTCGCCTAGCATAATAACTACGATCATGACGGCAACTGAACCAATATCTACTGAAAGTCCTGATACCGAGGGATAATAAAGAAGGTCTATTATAATAATATAATTAACACTCCTTAATAAAAGAAACTGTGACATCAGCTTTCATGTCGAGCTTAGCTTGTTTTGCCCTCGTGCGTTTTCGGTTCTTTCTGTCACCGAAACCACAATCCTTGGACTGGACTCCGAGTGTCTAAGCCAGTGTCTATGGAAATGTCACCTAAAACAGCCCTTGGACATTTGCATTATTCATGCTGGTCAAGTCAAACAGAAGCAGAATGGAAGTACCTAAGCGCGGTATGACAAAACCGAAATACCCTTTAACAAAAAATTAGGATTACATTTTCCAGGAACTATACAGTTGGCAGTTGGAGATGGTCAAAAAATACAGAAGTAAATAACCTTGAGTTGCTTCGGATAGGATTAGAACCAAATGAGCTCGATAAAATTTCCAGAACTTCTCGTGCTTAAGTTAATTAAAGTTTATTTTTTGGTCGGCCAGCAAAAAGTCAGCGACAAATCGAGGGAGAAAAAGTTGCAGACTTTCTGTGGTGGCACCTCGTGATGAAGAGTCCCCTCAGGCTGACACCATTTATAAAGCCGCCTGGCAGCTGGCTGCATCCATTTGTGGCAAGTGCAACCGCGTTCAGGTTTAGCTCGCCACGTTCGGGCTGGCAAAATCAAGATCTGGGGACATGGGGCTTACTTGGGCCAGGTTGGCTTGGAACTCGGAGGGAAAGGAAAATACTTTTAGTGCAAATTGAAAAGTTCACTCTGCTTAGACAAATATCTGCAGGAGTGGGCAGCTGCTCCAGATGGCAGTGCTGATGCTCCTGCCTCAAGGACATCGACACGAAAGCCGTTCTGACCATTTATCAGAATGTTATTGGCCCAAAGACAAAAAAAAAAGGGGTTTCGAAGGGGGGAGAAGCGAGCGCAAGGACATTCAGGAGAACGGAGACAACTGCAATAAAATGCAATGTTTCTATTACAGCGATTTACGTGCACAAACCAACGCCGAAAGACAGTGATAACTTAATAATGAGAACTAACTTATTTATGTGAACTAAGGAGAGCAACTTGTTTCAAATGATATCATGGAGAATAGGTGTGATTTTTTAACGCTCGAGCTATGAAAAGACAGTAGTAACTCGATAACTGAACCTTTTTGTAATTGAAAAATCAAAGAACTGATTATTTAATTTTCAGAACTAGTAACAATTTTCTTAACTTAACTATTTTCTTCGCCATTGAGTTTTGTCCACTTTGCGGAGCTTTCACTGTACCTCATGCTTCGGTCCACCCATTTAGCATCACCCCACCGCGTGAGCAACATTTTTATGGCTTCTTGGACGAGCAAAATGCTCCCTTTTTGGCCAAAGCAAACTTTTCATGGGATGGAGTCCCTCGCGCGGCGACTTTCCGTAGTTGTTAGTTGTTGGCGATTTCGGGTTGTTTGTTAACTAGCAGCAACTAGAAGATAAGCAGCCGAAATGTTACTCTTGCCGCTGGTCAGATGCATTTATTTCTTTCATTCTTGTCGGATGCATCCTTCGCATTCGCCTTTATTATTTGATTTTCCCCGTTTTGAAAGCCATTTTAATTGCTGTTGAACTTGGTGTTTGGCAATTGGCCGGCAACGAAACGAAACAAAAGCCATTACGGCAAAAAGAGCAGGGCGGCAAATCGAAGCAATATATTTGATTTAACTTGTTTGCACAAAATAGTTTTGTTGGCCTTTTTACTTTGCAGCGCACAAATAAATTTGTTGACGCGCTTTGAAAACTATTTTGGGAATTGCGGAGATTTGTGGCGGAAAGTAGAATTATTATGGCCAACATTGCAACAATTTATGGCCCAAAGCTGGATGCTTGCAAGTCGATCGATGTGTTTAAGAACAAAGTTTAATTAGCTGACTAAGTATCGAACTTTATATACCTAGATTGAATGCCTAAATTAGCGCACATAATGCAAGTGTTTAAATAATGCGCTCTTTTTGTTCGTTAGCAAAACCGCAATGCAGGCGATTAAATATTTAAGCGCTTTTTGGTTGAGCCCATTTTTTACCTCATTCATTTATTATTTTAACCGAATTTTCATTTTCCAATTAAGCATAATATGTTTTTAATTCATGCACTTGCCTATTTAATTGAATTTGTTATGCAAAAGCGGTGCTCCTTTCATTCTCTCGATTTTTTTTTTCACTACGTCGCCCATCGGCGGAACAATTAAATTCCCCCCCCCCCCCTTTATTCGAAAAGCCAAAAACGGGGCAAAAACATTTAAATTAGGATTAGTTTCGTGTGTGCGTGAGTTTTTAAATCAAAACACATGCAGCGCGCTGCCTTTCTGGCCATTCGGCATACATATGTCCTTTCGCCGCGGGAATATTGATTCGTCCTGCCGATGGGGGGCACACACATAAATTAATGCATCCTAACAACATTTGTAACTGAGCAGTCGCCCGCTGGCCATTGCCCATGCCCATTTCCACCCGCTTTCCACTCCGGCTCCAACCGGCTACGAATCCCCTCGACCCCGTAATCCCCGCCGACTCCGGATGCCCCGGGACAATCAGAGACATTTGGCGGCGGGCACGTCGTCGCGCGCATTTTCAAATTATATTATTTCTGAATGGCTTTTTAGAAATTAATAATTACATATGACAACCATGTGCGCTGGCTACTGGGTGTGCGTGTGTGTGTGTGTTTATTGGAGTGGGCGTGGCGGTACGGACGTGGCACTTAATTTTTTGCATTATCCAACTGTCAGCAGCCAGCGGCTTTAATGACCCTTTAAATTGGCAGTGGAACACTAAAAGGAAAACTGTAAAATACAATTTTCAAAAATTGTAGACTAAGCAAAAGTGAAGACAAAATCAAATTATTAATTCCAGTTTTTAAATACGAATATATTTGTTTTGGTTCTTCGTATTTCAGTTCTATTGACCTTTGAATATTTATTGGCTTGAGTTGGAGTCCCTGCCTTCCACAATTTCTCCACTGATTGCTGGCTTTAGAATCTTCCTTTAGTTTATTTTGGTTAGCCAGTAGCATTCCGGTTCCACTACTTTCTACTTCTTTTCTCCTCTTGGTGGCATCTTTTTTAGGTCCCCATACGCAGGACGATCCGGGAGGGAAAACCAGGGAATGTGGAAACTTTGGTGCCCCGGTACTCCCCCATTATTAATTGCTAACGTGCGCTGATTTCTTTGGTACGCTTTTTGCGGCTCTCCATCTTCCGGTTTGTTATTTGTTGCCGGTCCGCTTTTGGCCAATGTTCAGTGCCATTTAACCCTTTCGCTGGCTCTGGCTGTCCGACTGCCACGCCGCTTGTCTTGTCCATTTGGCTCGGCAGTGACATTCATGCACCGGCGAGCAAACCGGCGCCCCAGCAGATGAGCGAGGTCCTTGGGAGGACCAAAAGGGAGTTGGACCTGGTAACGGCGGCTCAGAATGGCAATAAATCAATGCATGCTGTTCGGTTCGGTTCGCTTCGGTACGGGGCGGTCTTTAAAGTCTCTGGATTTTTGCGGAATTTAATGCACTCTGCGGACTCCGCACTAATGACAAAACCATGTCAATCGGAAGCCATGGCAATGCGGTTGAGCTCCGTTGGCCCGTAATTAGCTGCCTTTTTCTGCGCTGCATTCGGCTATTGTTTTACCTTTGACTTTGACGAGGCCACTTGCTGTGGCACATGTGATCTCGGTGGTTGGAGTTTTTATACAAATAATGCAACAAAGTGGCCAATAATCACTACTTAAAATTCAATTATTTCTGTAAGCAGATTTAACAAGTTGGTTCATAATTGTATTATCTTACAGATTCAGTATGCAATCAATATTGTCTCTCTATTTGCACTGTAGTTGGGCTACAAGCGTTGGCAAAACAATAACACATTATAAATTCTTAGTGTAAAAACAGTTGAACAATGCAAGTCCAGCAGAGAATGCAACTGCATCGGCAACTTAGTTACTTTCAGCGGTTGGGCCTTCATCGCGAATGGCGGATTGTGGTGCCAAGGCCAACAATGGGCCATCTCCGAAATATATTGGAAAAAACTGAGAAGCCCAATGGCAAACATACCGAAGCGGGATGCGTGAAAGGAGGTCCTTTTCCGGCTGCAATAAATCTGCAAGGGAAGAAAGGGGGCGGGGCAGGATAAGTGGTGTTGCCTTACAAGTTGCCATGACATTGTCATGCATATGAAGTGCACGTACACATACACTAAAAAAACAAGTAATTAATAACAAATCGCAAAAGTCTTTTCCCGTTTCATTTTAGTTATAAAATTTAACAAATGAATGCAACTAAATATTTTACTCATAAAATACAAGATAAGAAGATTCATCATTAACGTTTTTTATTCAAATATTATTCGAACTAGTTGCTCGCTATTTCTCTCGGTACATTTGCACATGCAGCTGTGTGCACAACATAAATGCATACTCACACAGATACTCACGCACACTCGTGCACTATCTGGCTGGCTTTTAATTGCAGTTACAGTCGCAGTTGCCTTGGCTTTCTGGCCCTGTGTGTGTGTGTGTGTGTTTACAAGCTGCGCCAATTTCGCACAGCTATTAAATATATTTCCCACTGACCCCGTCGTCATGCCCCCTTATCAGCGAATTTGCTGCACAATTTAAGCCGTGATTGTTGCGGCCGCTGCGCTGCCGGCGACTCATTTTAATTTAATTCCTATTTAAATTCATGTCATCTATGCGCGAACAAACTTTCCGCCAACAAATTTTACGGCCAACACTCAGCTCAGCTCGCTGCTCTGGGCTTAATTACCCCTTGCTTATCAAAACATCTCGAGGACGAAGAAGCCGACGACAGTCGAGTTTCCTTAATGAATTATTTAATCTGCGCCCCTGACACGCCCCCTTTGAACGCCCCACACCACCGCGATCGCCGTCTCGTCTGCCACTTGGCAAAAATTTCTCGGTTCGGCTAACCGACATTTTTTGCGCCCGACTTGTCAACCCCATCAGCAAATAGAAAAAACCTGGATTGGAAAACTTGCTCCAATGTAATTGGCCCACCGAACTAGTGGACACACTAGGTTAGCTAATCAAGAAAAGCTAAAAACCTTCGAAACTTAATGAAGTGGCTTAGTCACCACTTAACAAAGAAACATTTCATGTATTATAAGTTCATATTTAATTTATAAGCCAACTGTGTGCAGTTTGAATATTTCCATTAGTAACAATTACTACTACGATTTGAAAATCTAAATTAAATCATAAACAATTTATAAACTTAAGATTAACCCGCCTGGCCTCACAGCCAATAATCCCCAATTTAAGGTCAAAGGGAAAAATGCTTAAGCTAATGCAAATGGGCCACAGGATCTGGCCAACTTGCGGCTGGGGCTGCCATGAAGCCAACGAGCCAAGAAGCCAAGGAGGCTAATAAGTTAAACGACACCGTGACACAGTTACGACGGCACATATTAATGCCAAGGCGGCGTGCTGCCCGCCAAACTGGGATAACAGGATGCCAGGATCTCGGGATGTGGGGCATGGATGGGGAACAGGTCCTGGTGGCTGGTGCGGCTGAGTGAGCGTATTTGTTCACCTATTTGCCGCGCAAATGAAGTTGAAAATAACTGTGAAATGAAGATGAAGTGCTTTAGTCAACAGGAGACGGGCCAGAAGGACAACCCAGACAGGCCGGCGCCTAAATGGAATGTAAATATTTGAGCAGCGACACACAGCAGCCGTAGCCTTAACGGTTCGTCCTGCGGAAAAGAGTGAAGACGTTGGGCGGATCCAAGAAGGGGCGAAGCCTTCACCGCTGACTTGTTGGCAACTTAAGTGTCTGCGTGTTAGTGCCACAGCACATCTACATCCGTGCACGTCGGCTTAGTGTATGCACACAGAGAAAAATACTTTGCACTCAATCACTTTAGCCAGTCGAATTGCGATCCAAAGTGTTTCAAAATTCTTAAAAATCGGCTCAAATATGAGTTATTCCTATACAATACATTTGAAGAACTTCGCACTGATTTCTAAACTGTGTATTCACTCCCATTTTCTCTGCGTGCACCGGGTAATGTGTGACTGTGTTTAACTTGGCAACCGTATGTTTATTTTAGCGCTCTCCCGCCTGACAGCTTCGCTACCCAAAAAGGCCTTAAGCGGCAAAACAATGGCCAGGAGAAGCCATTGAAGGACGACGTGCTCGCCGGCTGCAGGATCTGTTTGGGTGTTGGAAATTAAAGCCAATTAAAAGGTTGGAGAGTCTGTATGTGTGTGGAAGTAGGTGCTGCACAACTCCAAGCTATTTTTTGGCATAAATCAAAACGAGCAGCGACTAGAAGGACTCTTGGCACTGGCATAAGTATGAGTAAGTTCAAGGCAGAGCACTAATGTGCATTGAGGGCCCAAAGGAGGGCAACACTTTTGAGGCTAAGCAAAGAGGGTCGAGTGTTCTGGCTTAAATGTGAATGGCGTCTCTAACTGAGACTGAATGTCTGCAAAACCCTTCCAGCCAAGAACTTAATTACTCCTAGAATATTCTCTCTAAACAAACAGACGCCAATGCTAAATGCATCAGCAAAAATTAAGGAACTATTTTAAATAAGGCAGTTCAAAGAAAGTTTCTCAAGAACTAAAGGAGCAAATACGCTAAAGACCGTTGAATGGGATTCGGATTTCGGTAGCGGAAGGGGTTTTTTAAAAATAAACAAAACAATAAGAACTTGCATTATCTAGGTTAATAACATTTAAAGTCCGCTTTCTGATGGAATAAAAAAAAAGAGGAAATATCAATTTATTACTATTGATTACTGGAATTGATTGCACCACTTGAGCTTCTATTCGTCAATTGTGCCACAGCAAAGCGGTTTATTTATTTTGAATGAAGAAACACTCAGCTGCAAACCACCTGCCTCCCACATAGGAGTAAATAACCCACTTCTCTTGCACTTTCCTTTGGATCCCAGCATAATCTACTCAGAATCAACTGGCAGTCTGTTTGAGAATCCTTTCAAATCGGCTGGAAAATCGCTTATGGACAAAAGTCTTCTCCGAGCTGCATCTCCTGACAGAGTTTTCATTTAGCTACATTTAACGTCAATTGTTTTATGACTACCAGCAGCAGCAGCAGCAGCAGCAGCGACGAGAAAAACAAAGTCGGACAAAAAGGGAAAAGACTGACATGCCGAAAAAAAAATAGGATGATTTATTCAACGCGAAGCGGTTAAAGAAGCAAGGATGGAAAAAAAATCTTAAAAAAGAAGTACTAACTAAAAACTTAGCAGAGAGCGCAAAATTCGCTAAAGTTGCGTTTTCCTTGGCTTTTCCGTTTGGCTTTCCTCCGGCGCCAGTCTTTTGTGGAGTTTATCTTGCGGCTGTGGTTGTACTGCATCCACCTGAATTGGACCATTGACCATGGACGACGGACCGTGGAGCAGGTGGCGGCTATTCAGATGGAGTCTGCCGCTGTGGTCACGCTTTTCTAAGCGTTTTCTTATCGGCCAGGGGGGGGGGGGGAGTGGCAAAGGCAATGGCAATGGCAATGGAAACGGGAATGGGAATGGGAATGGGAGGCCACCACGTGACCGCACGCTTTTCCAGATTTTTCACCATTTTCACTAAGATTTGCAGCATTTCGGCTGAGGCCTTTTGTTGCAGTCGCCTTTTAGCCTTTTCGCACACAGAAAAGTGCGGTGCCTAATGGGCAACTGTGCGGCTGAGTGGTTTGGCTTAGCGCCGAGTCCTTGACAAGGCTTTCGCTTTGTTTGTAATTAATAACACTCGATGCTCTTTCGGCACAGCCGCACATTTCCATAATTAAAAGCAGGCAAATCCACGACCACGCCACCGCTTAATTCAAGATTAGATTCAAGATTGCAGAGCGAAAACGCTTGCATTCCTGCTCGTAAAACGGGTTTAATTTCATGCAACTCGAAAGTGACAATAAAGACGGGCACGAGAATTCCGACACGCGCACACATTGCAGGTGCCTTGTGATGGCTTCAAGGATTCTCGATTCTGGTGCCTGGATGCTGAGTCCTGCGAGTCACAGGCCATCAAATGGCAATGAAGATGTTCAGGCAGGCATACCGTAGCACACTCTGTGTTCGTGCAACAGTTTTGCCATAGAAATCTTTCAATTTGCCTTCAGCTTTTCAGCCGTTCAGCTGTTCAGCTGTTCAGCTGGCCCGAACGGATAATGTGCCCAAGTGTCGGGCGAAAAAAAAAAAAAACACTCAGGCGAAGAAAAGTCGAGAGAAATCGGTCAAAAAAAAAAATGAGAAAAACAATGCGGGATGGGGTGGCAGCTCAATTGCAGGACAATCAGCACAATTGATTTCCCCAAAGTGCCCGCTTCCGGGCCCCTCTGGCAGCCCAGCATTAAAAGGATTTAATGCCATTTAAGCCAAACAATGTGAAGACAGCAGCAGAAAGCAGAAAATGTCAAAAGAGTCGGCGAACGAACCGGCGAATCAGCGATTCCACCCACCCTGACTTACGCCCACTTTTGCAGTCGGCAAAAAGTTTATCAATAAAATAACTTGTCGGCGAGCGGACTCGGCAAGTCTTGAGAGCCTCGACTCCTCGACTCTTCGACTCCTTGAATCCCTGACTGCCTGACTGCCTGACTCCATGACGCCCTGACTCCCCGACTCGCCGCCAAGTCAAGTCGAAAATTGCAGCAACTTTCTGACACAGAGAGCTCTCCCCGTCTCGCTCCCACCAGGACAACTGTCCCCCCTTCCCCCCCTTCCCCATCCACATCCCTCTCTCGCTCTGGCCAAGGGACTGCGTGCTGGTTTGTCAACATCCAAAAGACAATTCAAGTGCTGCAATCCTCGAGAAGTAACTTCAATTGCACTCATAGTTTCGGTCGTCGCACAAAATTGCCATATGACGTATACGCCATGTATGACAACGGCAAACCAACCTGATGTCTGATACTATCCGAGCCCCGCTCGCAACCAACTTTCTGAATCTCTCAATTAGTGCAGCTTGTCGGGGGGCGTGGCAGGCTCATCCCCAGATGAAAATGAGTCTTCAAATTGAGGGGGGTCTATCGGGGTAATACCAAACCACTTTGAAAACCAGACCAATACCATGAGAAGATTTATACGCAAGAGCTCTCGAAAAGCCCTTTAAAGGTAATAGAAACATGCGAATGTGAAATAGATTGCCGAATCTATGATGGATTTTTAAAAACATACCTCTTTGCTATTTCATATGACAAACACGAAGTTAAACTTTAAGTTTTATAAGATAACTTTCACCCTACGAAGGCAAGAAATCTCTGTATCTGTATTGTCACACAAATTCAGGTGAAAGCGGTCTGATAAATTATTTAATAAACATAGCCACGTGACTCTGACTGTGACCTTTTGCTGGCCACTTAGAAGGAGCAGGTGAGTAGACAAGGGCCACCAATCCGAATGCTAATGACCAGTTCCGGCAACGACAGCAAGGACAACAAGGACGGAGCCAAGTGTCAGCCAAGTCGGACTTTCGTTGCACTCCTGACATTGGATTGCCTCAAGATGTCTGTTCTTTTATGCACGAGGACGTGCAACATTTTGTAGGCCTTTTGCCCAATTTAGTGTGAAGAGAGCGGAGTGCAGAAAGGGGTAGCAGCCTCGCTGGGCGTTTCGGCAATTTGCAAGTTGACTCTCCGCCGGGTAAGTGGCGAATGTGAAATTGTTTCGCTAGTGGCAATAAAAATGAAGGCAGAACAAAGGCTGCCTGACAGCCGGGCGACAGCAGACGAGATGGCTATAAATGGCCCGGCTTTTCCCGCTCACATCCCAGCACTTTTCCACTCACATGGCTGACTTAAACAAATGACTTTGGGTAACGTCCTTTTGCTTGTTTATGCATAAATTCTAAATAATCCTGAAAAGTGAAATGCGCCAAAATGCGCTGTGCTCTTTGCCACATTTCCGTAATGTTTGCCACCCGGATTAGTTGACTCCGAGTGGGATGGAACCTCTGCACTGCTTATTTCCTCTATCCGTCTCTGCTTAGCGGCCACGCCCCCGGCGCCTCCCGCAGCTACTAAATATCCGTGGCATATGCGTAATATTGTTGCTGCGTTATCAATTTATCCTGGCTGCTTTCCCACTTCCCACTCCCCCCTTTGAAAATTTCCATTTTTCTCGTTTCAAATTCGTTTTGTTTCTTTGTTTTCTGCGAAAAATTCAAATTACGTCAAAAATATCAAGCGAACCGCAATTTTCGTGCTACAGCCATTATCCTTATTTGGTCTGTATATTCTGCAAAACCAGGTTCACGGCAAATTTTCAATCAATTGCTACTCTTTCAATTTCATGCATGAGAGCTGCCTAAAAGGTAAAATGTTAGTTGACCAGCCACCAAGCTGCCACCACCCTCTTCACCTGCCATCTGCCACCCCCCCCCCTCCAACAACTACCCTTACTCTCGCTCATCAGCCTTCCAACAAACGGAACACAAAAGGGGGGTGGGGGGAATCTCCGCCCATTGTTGCGGCAACAATTGAGGTATTCAAAAACTTTTACGGCCCAAACGGAGATTGCCTTGCATTCGCCACCCCAAAACCCACTCGAAACGTTTATTGTTTTAATTTTACTCACAGGCCAGGCAGCAAAGGCATTTGCACATTGTTTACCACTTCGGCATTTGGCTTAGAGTGCACATTCGATGGCCCAAAGAGGGCGATGGTGGGGGGTGTGGGGCGATGGGTGCTCGCATGCCATAAGTGAAATTGACTGACGCCTGTGCGTATGCAACACAAAATTGCACACCTCGATGGCGAGCAATGTGTATTTGGCTTGTGAGCTTTCACAACCTTAAATGACCGGATAATTATCCCAACAATAGAGTTTGTTATTAACTAGAATGATATACATATATATTTTTTCTATTTTAAATAGACTTCAACTAGCAGTGTCATTTATGAGTTCTTGTTGCTCAATTACGTGGAAAGTATTCAGTCTGACAAGGGTTCATCGAAAAAAGCAATATCTAAAGTCCTAAGGATCCGAAAGTTTGTAACTTTTTTACCTGAATGTTCCGCATGCACAAGAGGATTAAGCCTTATCCGTCTCACAAATTCATTGGCCTTTAAGTGACCACCACCTTAAAGGCATCAAGCATGCATGCTGGCTAAATGGAGCCGAACGTTTGCCGCTGCCACGCCCCCCGAACCGTGCGCCCACCATGTGAAACTGGTATATTTTCGAAAATTTAGTGGCTGCAACTACGGCGAGTGCAACAATTTCTGCATTTCTCTAACGCAACGGTCAAGAAGTGGCCCGCAGCAAACAAAACGGGCAAATGGCAGTGGCTACAGCAGAAAGTTGTTAATTTTTCCGTAATGGGAAAAGTTTTTAATCTGGCTGGAAAAACCCGAAACAAACACATGCGAGAGCCCAATAAAATCAGGCTTTATGGTAACTTTGGCAGCAAATAAAACCTCAAATGGAGCGTCGAGTTAGCTAAAACCCAAACGCAGCTGCAGCTGCATTTACAGCACCAGTACCACAACCGATGGATTTGAAATAAAAATGAAATTTTTGTGGCCATTTACAATTAACACGGGGAGCTGTGTCGAAAACTAATTTGGCCAGCAACCTCATAATTAGTTATGCAATCCCCAAAATTCGATTGGCAACCCATAAATAGTTGCCGTTGTTATCGCCGGTGTCATCAATAAGTGATAAACTTCAAACAAATTTGTCAAAATTAACTGTCACAACATTTACAAATTGCGGTTGCATGTTTGTTGCAGCTGTTGCATCATTGGCCGCCAGCCAGCAACATGTTGCTAGGCAAAACCACTTGCACGCAACATAAAGTGGCTAGAGTGTCAGACTACCAAAATTATTGGTCGGCTTTAAAACCGATAATCACAATTAAGATAATTAAGCAGCATCACATTTTGAGCGAGCCTATAAAATCAGAGGCATATTTATAGGTCAATAACATTTTTTTGTTTTCATATAAATCATCAAACACTTGTAAAATGTTAGTATAGATAATAATAATAAGCCTGATTAAATTGAAAATTTATTCATTACATTGTAAAAGGTCAAACTTCTTTTTGACAATATATTTATGAGGTCAGGATTCAGCGATTATCATTTGCGAATAATATCCATATGTTTACATTAATACCAAAGTGATAAAGCCACGATTAGTGCACTTGCCATTTGTAAAGCGGCTCCATCTATTACTGCATGACTGCGAAAGCGGCCAAAACATTTGGCCCACTCTGAAGCAACTTGTTATCATATAAGCCAAAGCGACACATATCAGCCACAAAAACTAATCAGCACGCGCTGTTGAGCTCGGTTCGGTTCGAAAGCGAATTGGGGCTTGAGTTTGCCTTTTTTATTTGAAAACTTCTTGAGAGCATAAATTTCAATCCCGCGAGATATTTTCAGCAGCTGCAAAGTTGGCCAACAACAGCTCGAAATTAAGCTGTGACAGAGGAGCTGGCCAAAACTGAAGTTCCAGCTCTCTGGAGCCGGGATCCCTTACTTACTGGGCCCCATGGCCCGGGCATAGCTGGCAAAGTATTAAAAGTGTCCAAATGATGATTGTTTCGGTTATGGCCAAGCCCTCGGTTTCAGTTCCAGTTTCACACCCGGCTAAGACCATCGAGTTCACTGGGAATTGCGCTGTCTGCGGTGGCTCCCTGACAAATGTCTTTCGTCTGGTTCTAGTTCTACTCCTTTGGCTTGACTTCTGCCCACGTTCTGGATTTATTTCAATTTGCGAAATTTGCCAAGTTAAAGCCGGCGGTTCCTGCATGTGACTTGAATTTCACCCGTTGTCTGATAATTATGCACCATATCGATTTCCATGCCGCCACTCAAGTGAGTGCAGCCGCAAGCAGTTGTTAATCATGCACAATGCCGTCAAGCGAGGGTCGTTCGAAAAGTATTGGCAAAGTTGTTAGTTTGTTAAGCAATTCCATTCGTTCTATCGATGAAAAGGACACCCTTAAATTCTTAAATGTATTTATTATTGCTACCGGAATTTGTTTACTTTGCGCGATATGCAAAAAATGTGTTCAACAACAATTGAGGAATTTTTTTTTCCAGACCCCATATTTATGGAAGCTGGTCCATGTACCGCGACCATGAAGTCAACGGCATCAGAGACAAGAGAGCACACAAAAAGCCGCGGAAAGCAATTATGCTTAAATTAAAACTCATTCATTTGGGGGCGGAAGGGGTCGCAAAAAAAAATGGCAGAAGCCATAGGAGAGTATCGTTTGTTTTATGAGTAATACATGCAAATGCCCATGCAGATGAATGATAAATATGTGCGAACATGAAAATTCAATGCCAATGCCGAAATAAGTGAAAAATATATGTAATTCTCGTATTTGGCTGGAGTTTTTCCCATTTTTCCCAACCAGAAATTGCTAAAATTCAACGGAAGCCGCGGCTTCATGCTGTTTGTTCTATCCCCAGCCATTGTAAGCCTATTTAAAATCGGTCTTTAGCGAGCAACAAAATCAATGGCTACGTTCGCTTGGCTTGCACGGCGTATGCTTGATTTGTCGCACATTACGCATACGCAATGACTTTCCGATTGCAGCCAATTAGATGCTGAAAAGATGCCTTAAAGTTTTCCGGGTGCCCCCAGCCCCGCCATGTATCATACACAGAATTTTGATTTGAAGTTGGGGCCATCATTTTGCTAGCTTTGTGTTTTGTTTGGGGTTTGTGCTGTTTGTTCTGCTGCTTCTACTTATGTTTTCCCTCCTTTTATTCCATTCTTTATTATGCAGTAAACTTTCTCGGCAGCCGAGCAAAGTTTTCTTCAAAAACGAGAAAAAAAAAGGAAAATAATTTGTGAAAAAAAGAAAGTTTTTGGCGACCATATCCAGGAGAGAGTACGTGACGGGTACCTTAGTCTAAATTCAATTTCATTGTGTTCCAAGAGTCTGCCGCTTGAAAGGGGATTGTAATGCATACTGCGTTGCCTAGTTACGGACAGCCTGCTGGGTCTGATTTCGCCCAGAGTGAATCATTACGGAATTGGCCTAATTAAGCACGGGTCAAAAGTCTCCAGGATATGCAGATCCACCTGAGCACAATGGGAATAAAACAAACGGGGCGAGTGGACAGAGTGTACAAACCTTTTGCCCGTGCTGACACTCTCGCCTTGGGGCCAGCATTATGGCTATCATAACTCAGCCCGTCAAGTCCTTCATCTTCATCGCGGTCTAAGCTGCACTTTGCCAGTTACTTTCCATCTTTTTTTGTGTGCCTTTCCTCGGCATTTTTATGGCCGTGTCAGGCGAGACTTGTTTGTTGCTGCTCAACTATTTAATAATGTTGGCCACCGTGGTATGCACCCTGAACACAGAACATCCAACAATGGAACAGGTCTGCCACCGTTCCGGCCGGGCCAAAGTTCATTTGCAAGTGCCTGGATAATGGGACAGCATGAGGTGTCTCTGCGATATACCCCTCCGCATCTTGGAAACATCTAGATATACTCTTTAGCCACTTCATATTGTGAAACCACATACAACTTACACACTTTAATATTTAAATTTAGCTTACAAATAACATTTGAGAATTGAAAGCATATATATTTTTTTTCCAATCCTTTTGCGTAAACTCTTGCACATGATTTTTTACTGGGTACATCGACAGTCCTTTTCATTCCCTATAAGCTGTGCGATTTTTTCAGCAGGATCCTGCCTGCAGGAGCGCATCCCGACTGCAATCCACTTTTGCACTTAGCAGGGATAACGTGCGGCTTTTTGTCAGGACACCAAATATCACACCAACTTGTCATGTCCAAACAGTTGATGGTTGTGTCAGGCTGTTCCCGAGCCTCCACCTCTTCGTTATTGTTTTTGTGGCTCAAATAGAAAAAGGGAAGGGTTTTCAAAAAGGGATTCAACTATAAGAATATAATATAAAATGCCATCTTCGAGTAATTTAAAGGATTATAGAACTTGCTCTCTCGGTTGCCAAAGATTTGTTCAAGAATGTACAAGCAGCCACGATGGATGGGCGTTAAGTGAATTTCAATGATTTTTATGATGGCTCATATCAGTTTGGCTCTTGGCCATTTGCCATTTCACCGCTAACAAGCACTGCTAATTGCACACACACACACACACGAAACACGCACACACTAAACACGCACACACACACACAGGCATATAATGAGCCGGTGGCCACAGAGCAAATCCGGGAATGAGGAAGCAGAAGGACCCAGGACTCCGCAGGACTAATGGCTCTCCGCTTCCGATGCCGCATCAGTGCAGTGCGCAGCACAAAAATTTGCAGCTTCTTTCGGCGTTGGCAAAAATTTAATTTAGAGCCAAAAACGTAACGCAGTCTGCACCCCTCCCTCCCTCCATCCGTATCCTCGGCTCCATTCCGCCATTCCTGCTGCACGTTGCACTGCACCCAGAAGGATCCGAAATGGGTCCCAGACTGCCACGCCCCCCGTGCCTTGCCGCTCTGCCGACAACGTAATTTATGGCATTCCAGGACGGCCTTTGGACACTGTAACCGCATTTCTTGTTGCCACGACTCCGGCTCCAACTGCCCGATCTGCTTCTGCTCCTCCTCTTCCTCCTCCTCCTCCTCCTCCTTCACTTCCACTTCCATTTCCACGGCCCCCGGACCATTGCCGTGTTTAGAGTTGTCCAGCACCCAATCGGTAATAGCCTAGGAAGGTGGAGGAGGGGAGCGGCGGATCTAGGGAAAGCCAACCAACTCCAAGGAAGGAAGAGAAGATAGCGGGCAGGGGCGGGTGGTCAGCCCCCGAAAATGCTGTGAAATTAAAAAATGTGCTGGCCAAAATTAACGAAAATGGGCTAAGGATTTCACCGGCAGTACCAGCATCAGTACCATCCACCAATCCCACCACAAAAATCGAGGTTTTGGGGGCAAGTGGTAACTTTTATCGCTTCCAGCGTACAAATGAAAACGTTGCTCATAAATGAGTAATTGATATTAAAGGTGTTAGATGCGTGACTCCGATATGTTGTTAAGTTAAGAAATTTTCAGAAATTCAAAAGGTAACTACTAAAGGCAGGTCGGGAAAAAGGAATAGTAAGAACTATTCCTTGTTAATATTGTTACCTTATAAAAACTGAAATGCATAAGTTTTGCCAGTGAAAACTAATCAGTACATAATTGGTTATATGAACATATATGGAAACGAAATCAAAAAGCAGTTTGCCACTTTAATTGGCAAGCTGTAGAAACAATGCAACAATTCCAATTAAATCCGAATGGGAGCCCAAAGGAACCGCAGGGGGCAGTCCAGAAATAACTTAATTCGTTGGCAATGGGGAGTTTGTGGGGGGAAGGGTTGCTGTATATAGAAAGGGCTAAATCTCACACCTCAAGTTTATAATTATGTGCATTTCATTCTCGCTCGCAGAACAAGCGAAAGTTTTCACCGCACAGAGCACACGCTTTTCCACACAGTTGCGTTTATCTGCCACCGGTTTTCCAGTTTTCCACTTTTCGCAAATGGAGAAAAAGTTTAAATGTTTATTTAGTTGTTTATTTGTTTGCTAAGCTATGCTCGGCTATTTGTTGCTCAGTTGAGTGTGCACTATTTGCGCTGTTACCTTTTTCAAATGCTGCTGCCCAGCAGTAGTTCTCCCCCCCCCTCCGCTCATTTTCCCTAATTTTCATCTATCTTTTCTTTCCGCGGCTTATTTGTTGTTGTGCAGTAGGGCAAAAACTAATTTTGAAGTCAATTAGAACAGTTTTTACATTTTTTCTGGAACTGAAGGGATGGAAAACGAAATATTAACGCTTAGTTGGAGACAAGTGGTTGGAATGGAATTCATTTGATGGACAACAGGATTTGACTTTGGAACAACGATCAAAGAAGAGTTCTGACATGGGTTTGGTTTATACCTGATTTATCCTTAATGTTCCTTGGGCGTATATTAACCCTATGACTAACTCCGTTTTGGCTTATAATATAGCTTAATATTATTTCCACGAGGAATTTTTAATTTCCTTCTTAGAATCGAATGTTTAGGAATGTACCTATATTAAAAGGAGACTCTTAGTTATCTTCTGCATATCTTATTCATGTGTGGTATCTACGATCAGTTTGGAATACGTAGATACAGATACACAGCTCCTGAACTACCAATATGGCTTATATTTGATGTATTTTACCGTTCTGCTCATGCTGCCTTATTTCCTGTGCTTATTGTCGATTTCCCGCCTGCTTTTCCAGCTAGCTTTGGCTCTTCCGCGCAGTTTTCCGCAATATTTGCCAGAAGCATCAGTCGAGTTTTTAGCGATTTATGATCCGAGAATGCGAGCTCCCAGCCGGCAATTGCAACGGATATAAACATTTCTCGCTGAACTCATTTCAGCCACACATCCACATGGGTGGAGTCGCGCGGTGTGGATGAGGATGGGGAATAGGTCTGGGCCAATGCTTATGCCACTGCCTCATGATGTGGCACGTGTCGCTCTATATGCCACATACATACATATACGAGTATGTTTTTTATTTCGTGCGTCTGACTTGCCAAAGTCGCTGCAATCCAGCGTGCTTATGTTTCACTTTTCACAACATAAATCCCCCGTAGAAGCTCTAGCAGCTAAAGCCGCAGCTCAGGTATGGGACTCCGTGGAATAGAGCTGGCATAGTCAAGTCAAGATGCTTTGGCCCAACTCAAAACTCGAGACAAACTTCAGTTTGCTGAGCTATTTATTTAGATACTTGGCCAGAACCCCATCTACCCCACCACCCCATCGTGGGATGGGGCTTTGAGCTACTGTAAAGGAACCCGAGCCATGCATTATCCTTATTATTGCCAACTGAATATCGGTGGGCGGGGAGGGGGGAGAGGGCAAAGGCTTATGCTCGCTTCTGCTCAGTTAGCAGATAAATATGGGATATGCGCCCATCTTGTGCCAAGTCAAACGACAAAATCATGAGTTTTGAATTTCCTGCTGAGCAAAAAACCCAGTTTAACCCCGCCCCCCCGGCCGGCGACTAAAGTATTATTTAATTCTTCACCCACCACTTTCCTTTGAGTTCTGCCGTTTTTTATTCCGCATTTACAAAGTAATGGGCGCGCGGCCATATTAAAAATTTTCTATATACATATTTAAGTGCATCTAGACTTGGTCAGTGGATAGTGGCTGGCTGGAATGGTGGTACCGTCAGAAACTTCGGAAATTATTACTTTGCTTTGTTTTGTTTTTGCCAGTCCACTGCCCCTGGCCGTGGCTTTGGTAGTAAAAAAGCGTTAGCGAGTAAGCCAATGCCCTGTAGGCCCGATAAGTCGGGGTCCTTGAGCACCTGCTAAATCGGGAGATATTTATGACTGCTCATAACTCATAGTTCAATTATCTCGAATGCAATACACTCTAACTTATTTAGTATATTAAAAAAATATTTTATTTCCCGTTTGTAGATTTCAGAATAATTAAACGAAATTTCGCAGTTACGCAGCTTCAGCTTGAACCTGTGGCTTACAGCAACCGCAAGCTAGAAACCAAGTTGATTACTTTAACTACCTAATATTCGTACTAGAGATTCCGCAAATATAAAGCAATTTTGTGAGCCAGCTCGGTGGCAGTGTTTGCGAGGAAATCCCTCCTCGATCCCTTGGCAACACCGCACTAAAAGTCCCCTTTCACCGACCTCCATCTGTTTCTGTGGCCTGCATTTCTACTTTTGCTCATTAATAACGTACCAAAAGAAAATAAGATACTCGGCGGCCAAGCCAGAGCAAACAAGTTGCAACAGCCACGGTGGCAGCAAATATATATATATATATATATATATATATGTAAGATTGTTTATTATTATTGTTTATTATTAATTTAATTATTAGTTTAATTCTAAATGCGGTAATTATATAAAGTATTCTTAGTTTGTGACCGAACGACTGCTGCTGAGAACTCGACTGACTGCAACGCTGACTTCCACTCCACTCCACTGCTGCCTTGCGATCGTTCCTTCGATGACTGATTGTCGATAACTTCGATTTCCGACAATCATGTTGCTGCTCAACAGCGCTGCCAACCGGGTTGTTGCCAGCCTTCAGCCTTACTCCATGTTACATTCGGCCCTCCTGATCATCATCATCCGACCCGGATGACAATAGGTCTGCATTTTCGGCTATGTGCTTCCACAACTTCATGTTGTCACAGCTGGTGGATGTGACATTGGGTCCTTCGACGTTTGCTGCTTTTTTAACGTCATATCTGCCATTGTCTTTGACCCCTGTGACTTCGTATGGACCTAAATACCCGCTTGCCATCTTGCGGCCAGCTACAAATTGGGTCCTTTTAATTGCAACCAGATCACCTGCTTTGTATTTGTATTCAGCTTGGCGCTTTTTGTCGTAATTGCGCTTGTAGTCCTTCTGCGCCTGTTCGATGTTGCGTTTTACCAGCTGTCTCATCTCATAGCGGTCCTCGTTGAATTGACAGACCACTTCTTCTTGGAGCAGTTCCAGTAACCGATCCTCAACTCGGGTGTACATCTTGGTGCCAAACATGACCTCAAATGGTGACAGCTTCAGTGATGAATGCACGTGACAGTTGATCGCCTTTTGTACCTCAGGCACATATTTGTACCACTTCGACGGTTCGTCTGAAGACAGCTTTGATATTATTGCCAAAATTAAACGATTTACTCGTTCTATCTGGCCGTTGCCTCTGGCCACTCCAGTAGTTGTGCAGACGTGTTCCACGTTATGGCTGCTCATAAATTGTTCGAACGCACTACTCGTAAAGGCCGTTCCTTTGTCGCTAACAATTCGCTTAGGGAAACCAAAAATGTTTGACCAGTCGGTCAGCCTCTTGACCACTTCTTCCTGTCCGGTTGATTTGGTTGGGAATAACCAGACAAACTTTGAAAACGCATCGACTGTTGCCAGAATGTATTTATACTGTTTGGCCGATGAATCCATTGGCCCCAAATGATCGATGTGTAGTGTGTGCAACGGTGCGTCTCCTTTATCTATGCAATTTAGATATCCCTCCTGCTTTCCCAACTTTTTGCTGTGGATGATACATTTTATACAGTTAGAAATTAGCTTTTTTACCTTGTATTCCAAATGAGGAATAAAAAATTGCTGCTGTATGCTATGCATCGTCTTTTGCAACGACAAATGGCCAACTTCATGTGCGCTTTGAATCACCTCCCTCTCCATTAGTGCAGGGACAACCAGTAGTTCATTGCCATTGACCATACTATACAACAGGCCACCTTTTAGCTTGTAGGGTTGGAATAGACGATCTTTTAGAATTTCCAGGATTGCTCTAATTGAATCATCGTTCTGCTGCGACTTTTTAATACGTGCTGTCAACTCGGATGTTATCATCATGCATGCTTGGGGATGGCGGCTTAAAAAATCAACGTGTCTCATTCTTTCTCCTGCACGATGTTCGGGTTGAAAATTAAAATCCTGCATATAGAGAATCCATGGGCCAACTTCTCTTGGGACATCTGCTTTTTTTGTTGTCTGTTTAAATGCGACACAGTCCGTGACGAGCTTGAAAGGGACTCCCAATAAATAGTGTCTGAACTTTTTCAGAGCTAAGTATGCGGCTTTTACTTCAAGGTAGTAACTATGACGATTTGATTCGGCTTTTGTAGTTTTTCTGCTCCAAAAGCAGACTGGGTGAAAACTGCCTTCGAACTTCTGCAATAAAACGGCTCCTAACCCGTCCTTAGAGGCATCTGTATGAAGTTCGGTTTCTGCTTCTCGTGAGTAGATCCTCAATACTGGTTCGTTTACCAGAATCTCTTTCAGCTTATTCACCGACTGCTGCTCTACTGGTCCAATGTTGAAAATGGCATCTTTTTTTAATAGGTCCGTCAGTGGTCTCGCAATTTGGGCGTATCCAGGTATGAATTTTCTGAAGAATCCTGTGAGACCCAGAAATCCTTGAACGGCTTTTACATTCTGAGGTGTTCCAAAGGAATTCACTGCTGATGTTTTCTCTTTTCCAGGGCATATTTGTCCACCTTCGATAATATGTCCCAGGAAATGAATTCGCCTCTGCATAAAGTTGCACTTCTTCCATTTTATTTTTAGACCAAATTCTGCAGCTCTCTTAAGTACCATTTCCGTCTTTTCCATGCATTCTTCTGGGGTAGCGGCATATACAATTATGTCATCCATATATAGCTGCATTATATTGGAATTGATTAGTTCTTGAAAAATAAATTGAACGAACCGTATAAACGCTGCTGGGGAATTCTTAAAACCAAAGGGCGCTTTGTTAAACTCGAATAAGCCTTCTCGGGTAACAAATGCTGTGTACGGCTTGCTGGCTTCTTCTACGGCCACATGAAAAAATCCGTTCTGTAAGTCCATGGTTGTAAACCATTTGGCACTCTGCAGTTTTTCAAGCACCTCCTCCATTATGGGTACCGGAAAACAATCCATCAGAACCATGGTGTTCAATTTTCTATAGTCCACGCAAACGCGTAGGGTACCATCCTTTTTCTTGACAACGACTATGCGACTGGCAACATTTGATGTAGATTTACGGACGATTGACTGCTCGACCCATTCCTCTACCTGCTTCTTTACAGCTATAGCTTCTTCTTCAGATAGTCGGGTGTGTCCATGGCGAAAGGGTTTAATCACGCCATCAGGAATAATTTTGAGTTCGACTGGACATTGCTTTATCTGCTTGGGTGGTGTTTCGTATGTTCTCTCTATCATGCGTTCAACGTCTTCTCGGTATTGTGGTGCAACTGTAAAAGAAGATTCTTCACAAATATTAAACATTTGGGAATACTCAACCGCTTGTTTTTTATCTGCTTCCGGGTCAAGAAAAGTATAGCCTTCTGCACTACAGATAAGACGAAACTTGCTGATAAAATCGTGTCCCACTATTCCATCGCAACTGAATTTAGAATCGTGGACGACTAAAACGTTGTGGCTTGCTTCCACCTGGTCGGTCTTGATTAATGCTCTGAAGCATCCAATCGGCTGTGTTGAGGCATTTCCCAAACCTCGCAATACTGTTGCAGTGCGGTTTAAATCAACATCTTTCATCTTCTTGAATATAGCTTCTTTAATTATGGTCACATCTGATCCTGTGTCCACCAGACAGTTGATGATAATCCCATTTATGATTACTGGCTTTGTTCGTGCACTATCAACGTGAATGCGCATGCTGTTTACTTTTTCCGGACACTTGCTTGAGATATGGCCCTCTTGATTACAGCTGAAACATTTGGTAGGAAGTGTACAATCCTTTCGTTTGTGTTCCCTCGAACCACAGTTGAAGCAGTGATCTGCTTTTACACCTTGTGTAATTTGCTTTGGTTTTGGTTGAATATTCGGCTTGTCAACAATATTCAGCCTCTCGTAGATTTCGAATTCTTGCTTTAATTCCTTAAGAGTTTTACAACGGAGCATAGCACCCTTATACTCCTTTTTAATGTCGAGGCCGTTTACGATATGAGTTATCAAAGCAACTGTTTCAACTTCACCTAAGGCTGCTATTTTCTTCATTTGTAACAAATAGTCGTGTAGAGTTTCCTCCCTCTTCTTCTTCCTGTCTTGCAACTTTTTGTGAATAACGGCGCTATTATAGCTGCCTGAAAATTCTTCAATTAGTAACTCTTTGAGTTCAGTGTATCCACTGACACATTCAGATTCTAAGAAAAGTTCTGCTGATCCAATCATCTTACTTCTGGCTTGAACATATTTTTGTTTCTCCGAAAGTTCATATGCCTCGGCATTTTTCTCAAAAATTTCAAACCATTTTTTAATAGGAATTGATTTGCCATCACAGTCACTTACAACTTTTTCAAATTTTTCTGCAGCGATAATTACTTGCCCCTCTTGTTTAGATTTTGCCAACATGCTCTGGGTTAGAGTATTCATCATTTGTTCAAATTTCTCTTCGACTTTAGCACTAGCGTCTTTATTCTGCTTCTTTGCCTCTGCTTCTCCTACAGGCGCCAACTTTTGATCTTCTTCGTTCATTTTATCTTTTCTGCTTTCGTCCTCGCTTTCGTTCTCTAGAATTGCTTGTATTTGGTCGGTGTTAAGTTTTTTATTTGTAGGTGGTGTACGTGTGAACATTCCGCGACAAGGCACTAACACCAGCAAACAACGACAATGTTCTAACGGCGCGACGGTAGTCGATTTTGCAGACGGCGCCACCGGTTAAAAGACAAATTTTGATTTTCGTTAGAAACGAATTTCACCACCTTTGCAATTTAATTGTTTTAAATTCCACAACAGCAAAACGACTTGAGTCTGTATGAGTTCAATCGATTTTTTCAACTTTCAATGCAGTAGACGTAGCCATAACTTTACAACTTTAAAGACTAAATCCACGCACACGACAATTTCAACTTTATCAGTTCTCTCTAGCAGCTTTCCCGACTTTTACCGACTTGTGTTCAAACAAAATCTGTACAACTGATTTTTCCAACTTTAAATGCAATAGATATAGCCACAACTTTACAACTTTTAAAGACTATACCCACGCACACAACAATGTCTTTTTTCTTTAAACAACTGCACCTTCATATAACCGATTTAGGACTGGACGAGCCCCCATGTAAGATTGTTTATTATTATTGTTTATTATTAATTTAATTATTAGTTTAATTCTAAATGCGGTAATTATATAAAGTATTCTTAGTTTGTGACCGAACGACTGCTGCTGAGAACTCGACTGACTGCAACGCTGACTTCCACTCCACTCCACTGCTGCCTTGCGATCGTTCCTTCGATGACTGATTGTCGATAACTTCGATTTCCGACAATCATGTTGCTGCTCAACAGCGCTGCCAACCGGGTTGTTGCCAGCCTTCAGCCTTACTCCATGTTACATATATATATATTTATATGTATTTAGGGCAACAACACCGAGTTGACTGGCCACAAAAAGTTGAGCGGAAAACCAACTCAAAATTGAATTATGAATATTTAAAATGTTTTTAAGCATTGCGGCTGAGACGGCCACATCTCATCTTCATCATCTTGGGCAGCTGATGGAAATCCAATATGAATGGGATCTTAGACGATCTCAATGCAAGATTTAAAATAGCAGTAGAAAATATTTAGATAAAATAAACAATTTGAAACCACTTTTCAGCATTGAAGACCTGAAGCACAACCAATGGCTTATATGTTGAACTACTCAATTGGATTAAAATCTCTTGAGGTTTTTATAAAAATGATTTAAGACCTAGGTCTTGTCGTACATGATTTTAGGTATTAACTGTACGCCTGCATTTTGTGCAGCGAAATCTGCTGAAAGTTCAACACCAGAGCAATTAATACGAAATGCGCCGGAAAGTATGCTCTAAAAAATGCCCATGCAGAGCAAGTAGGCAAGGCAAAGGACAAGGCTCTGGGCTGAGAGCACTGAGCTCAGGGCTTAGAGAGGCTACTGGCCAAGTAAATGTCAAGTTGGCATAAATAATTCACTGCTGCATGCAGCGTCAGCCGCTGTGGCAACATCATCAACATGCACAAACACTCGCTGCAGGTTGCATTGTCCTTGCAGCATGCCTCATAAATTCCGTCAAATGTCTGTCAGTCGCACACTCACTCATTCAGTCAGTCAGCCATTCAGTCAGTCAGGTCCGCTCGAGGTGAAAATCTTAGCACTAATGGCGCTGTTTTACATAATTGCCGTGACATTGTACAAATTTATTCAACTGCGACCTGCAACCTGCCAACTGAAGGCGACCTGTGTGGCATGTGTGACCTCGAAAAGGGATTTATGCATGTATGCGATAAAGGCATACCCTTCAATTCAAATAAAAATATAAAAATAGGAGGCACAAGGAGCTTAAGAATGTAGGAGCATTTCAGTATCATTAGATATCTTTACAATAACAGAAATTTATAACGAAATGAAATTCGAAGCCTATTTAGCTGAATATTTTACATAAAGCTTGCAGCAACAAGTATGGCAAGGTAAATATGGTAGTATCAAAACAAACTAAAATTATATGACAAATCTCAGATGTATACAAAATATTTAGATTATTCGAAAACCTGAGAAGAGCAGAGAGATGCAGGCAGACACACTAACTGACTTTGGACTGCTGCAATCTTGGACACTAAAAGGGGAGCAGGAGTGACAATCTCCACATCAGTGAAAGCAAATAGTGGGCGGAAAGCATGCACCACAGCTCACCTTTGACCCATTGCGAGTTTTGAACAATGGCAACAGTCAGAAGAACAGCAGGCAGTAGTCGGCTTTTGTTCTCCCTTAAAATATAATAAGTCAACAGCAACACCGACAAGCGGCAAGGGCAAACAAAAGGGGCAACATAAGCACACAAATCCGGCGAATGAGACACACCATGACTTTCTGGCCCCGCTGCATCGTTGTCACCTTGAGCTCTGGGTTATTGGGTTTTCGCACTCTCGTCCTGCGTCCTTTTACAACATCCTCGGCACTCCTGTGCTTCGGAAAATGCAGCAGCACCTGCAACAGCAGTTGGTAGATTGCTAGTTACAGCTAAATACTAAAAAGAGAAATAAATATTTGTATATCCATGGTTGATAACATATTTCGTACTTTAAGGAACAACTAGTTTTTAACAAGCCTTTCGCAATACCCTCTAAATAATCTACAGCATAGGGTCAAATGTTTGAAATCCAAAAGTTGCAAGTCCTACACCAGCTAATCACATATTTGTGCAACTATGAACTATATGTTGCTCGATCCTATATACTACTGAATGCAGACACCTCTTCACCTTCACAGCACTCAGGGCCAAAGGACTTTTTTGCCACCCATATAGCTGAGCAAACAACTTTGACTTTGAATTTCTTGCCCAGAAGACTGGCAAACAGCCCCATATCATGTCCATTACGTCGGACCATATCACTTTGCTTTCGGATGCAGAGAGCCAAAGGCCAGGAGAGCACAAAAGTTGATAAATATTTGCTTTGTCAAAATATTTGTGCATACTCTCGAAAGCCAGGAAAAGCAGTGGAAAACAGGGTTGGGTCCGGAGGTGGGAAAACACTTTCACGCCTCACTGGGGCTTCTCCTGTTTTTTTGTTGTTTAGTTTTAATTGGGCCAATGCGATGGTGTCCATTGCGGACTCTAGTGGCTTTGAACCTTGTCAAAGTTTGACCTCTCCCCCAAACCACACTTTTGGCCCGCTTTAGCACCCCTTTAAGCCGCACTTTTCATTGCCATAAGCCATGTTTGATATTAATGTGCAGCTGTGTGCGTGCCAAGAAACATGATCTGCCACTCACTTTACCCCTCGTGACCGCCGCCAGTTTGCAGTTTTTAGCCAAACTACTTGACCATGCCATTTGACAGTGCAGCACCACCTCGTGCCACGCCCCCTTACCCTTGCCAGCCGCCGCCTCCCGAGGTATCGCGTATTTATTGTGCACGGCACATGCGGCGCTCGCATGTTACATTTTATGTTTGCCCAGACTTATTTGTGTGAGTTGGGTGTGTGAGCTGGATGTACGATTGTGTGAGTGAACATAAATTGCTGCCGAATGCACTGAGAAAAAAAATGGATGCTTACCACGCACAGAATCAAACGATAAAACTTGGCGGGCTAACAATGTTTGGGAATTAAGTTTCATAGGCACACAGATTTGCGCACAGTGCACGCCGTCTGGTGATTCGTGGTGGTCGTGTGTTTAGTTTTCGGCCACGTGCCTCGCATAATAATAAGCGGCATTCGAGCCGCTGCAGTTGCAGTTGTAGCTGCGATGCCACAATGCCACAAAAGCTGCTCGCAGGATGCTCCTGCTGCAGGTTAAAAGCGCATTACAGCTGAACTTCATAAATTGCAGCCGCATTGGTTGGGCTACAGTGCTCACATGCCAAGCAGTTGGTTAAGCATTCCGACCCCCAGCCGCACCGATTCTCCTGGCCAGGAGTCATTCTCATTGCAAATTCCAACTGAGCCTGCGTCTCAGGCCAAATGCAAATGCAAATTCATGCTTACAAAGGACACGCTGGGGAACCGAGGAGCACATGTCAAAGGAGCATGACAAAAGCCAAAAGGTACCCAAAGCTCATTAGTCGAATCCCGTGGGATCCGGAGCAGATGGAGGTGTAGAAATAGCATTAAGCATTAAAACAGTTGGCACAAATCGACTTTAGATGGTGTGTGCCCAAATTTCAGTCAGCTCAAAGAAGCTCAAAGGCCTCAAAGCGACACATGATATGCCATTCGAATTCGACACGAAGTAAATGTGCGTTAAATGAGCACTAAATGGGATATAAGTCTGGAAAGCGGTTTGTGCTTAAAAGCACACGAACTTCAGTGGGCATCTGTCATATATCAGTGAAATTTAAATGCTAAACTGATGACTACATATCATTAGTGGTAACTGATAACCTGCTCCACTTAATACCCCATTTTAAGCACCGACAACAATGTTAGAATTTTGCAGCCTGCACAAAAGGCCACAAGTGCCAAAACGAAATGAATGGGCTTTCTGGTTACAAAGTCAGGTTGCCACGGCAACTGTCAATCGTTGATTGAAATGCCGGAGGATCCATTGCAGTGACTGGCGTAGAAGCACGTTATCGCGACAAGAAACCCGATTCGATTCTTCGGCATCTCCTGCTAATTGACAGCACATCCGCATTTCAAAACGCAACCATCTCAGCTCACAGACTATTCAGTATCTAAAACAAAGACCGGCTCTCCATTGAATTTATAATCAAGTTGACATTGCACATACAGCCGTACATTCCGGTGCATAAGTACGCGTGCCACACGGCGACCGCCGGTAAAGTGCGGTTATACGAAAATTAAAACTCGAACCCCAAAAGCGGCGGACAGGAGGCCTTTTGTTTATGCTAGCCCGAAACGTTTTCCAGTTGAAAGAGCCCACAATTACGCGCACAATGACACGCCCTCACTTGAATAATTGCGGCCTGATGGCGAGCAGTTTGTAAATGGCGCCGGGCTAACTGCAGATTTGTTCCGACCATTTGGCATATTTCTGAAACTGAATCTGAATCTGAATTTGAATTTGAATCGATGGAATCGGTGGAATCGGTAAAGTCGGTTGCCAGCGATGCGCTAATTTGAAATGCCACAAAGGCATTTTCCCAGCTTCGCCGTCTGGCTGCCGCCGACCATTGATTGCAATTATTTTCAGGGCTAGGTCCGTAGATGGACGTAATTGCGACTCAATTGAAACATTAATTCGGTAACTTAATTGATTGGGCCAGAGCAAATCGAATTAGAGTCGATTAGACATCGCAACTTGATGTCCTCAAAAATATGAAGTCGGCGATGGCGATGGTAAAAAATCCCAAAACGATTTAAGTGTCAAGTCGAGCGACTGTGTATTGGCGATTAGTTATTACTCTGTTCAACTGGGCGCAAATGAACAACTGAGCGGGTGAATCGAAGGTTCACCCAGCTATTTACGTTCATGGATCTTCACTTTTGTTCCTTTAAATATATATTTGATATTAGTTTGTCCACACTTTCACTTATGTAGGTAATTACATTCACGGTTTCTGAACTTCAACATAAGTAGCAAATGTATCGTGTGTTTACGTTGATAAGTGAATTCGAAATATACCCTTTAAATCAGCAGATCCGTTAAACCGTTAAAACCTCAAAAACCAAAACCGGAAATGCACTCTCCCGCGCTCTACACACGTGCACATGCTGAGAGAGTGGGAGAGACACACACACACACACATACACACATGCCACTACCGTTAATTTGCCGTTACAGACACAGACGACAGTGGCGCCGAAATGAATGCAATTAATTAAATTTGTGTTAAACGGGCAACTGCAGTCGCGCCTCAAATTGGAAATGGAAAATGAAAAAGCGGTAGAGAAAAGTACGTTTCTACAGAGATCAGAGAGGCTTAGAGGCTTTTTTTTTATATCTGTCACCAGTTCGTAACATCAGTAAAAGAGAACGTAACTTCAACATCTACAGTTAATACCTATATCACATCAAATTTAAACATCTTACATGCAAATGGATAAAGTGTACTTGACTTTGCGAAACCGAGTGGTGATATTTCATACTCCAAAGAAAAGGCCATATACATTGAAGACCGCGCGGAACCAAACGAATGAAGTTACTGGAAATCTTGACGGTAGCGATATATCTGATATCAGCGGAGACTCAATCGAGTATTCAGTTCCAGTCCAATTGTTTGGAAATCTTGACGGTAGCGATACAAAAGATACCAATGAAGACTCAACAAATTATTCTGTTAATTCTATTGATGTTTGAAGAAATTCCATTGAATCGTCGGATCAAGTGAGTATCTAGCCTTGGGGTAAGAGAAAAAGAATAAAAATTCCATTAACTCCAGGTATAATTGCTCTGCTCAGCCAACTCAATTATTAACTTTTATGAATGGGGGGCAAATTTTACAAAATGCCATCTGCTGCGGCTGCACTTACGTTTCACTTTTTGCCCGTTCAATTTTTATTTTTAATTTGCCGTCCCTCACAGGACATCCCGCCGCTCTTTGCTTCGATTTTTTGCTTTCTCGTAAATTGTATTAAACGTATATAATTAAGTTGGCCAACTGGAGGTAATAAATTATGACCCCGACCAATCCGAACATTTTTCCCGATCGCCAGCCGCCATTTCTGTTGCGACAGACAAATCGAATTAGCGACAAATGTGTTCATTTTTTGTTTTTTTTTTAATGTTGCCAATTTAAGCTCATTTAAGCCCCGATGAAGGGCTTAAATGGCCGACGGAACCCGTGTTAAATGCTAATCTCTAACAGCTGTTCCATAAGTCAAATGAAATGTCATGTGAGTAGCCAGCGAAAAATAAAAAAAAAAGGTTTTTACAGTCGACGTTCATCATGGCATGAATTACGGGGCGTCAAACTGTCAAGCACCCAAAACGCCCCAACCCTCTACTTTTTTATTTTTATTTTTGTACCATCCCACTTCAAGCAAGACAGATGAACTAGGGCTCTTTTCCCATAGAACAGCCTCTATTTTCAGTGACTATTGCTTTTCATAAAAATTGCTCAATTCCGCTGCCGTTTGCTGGTTTGTTTTTACTCGTCGTACCGCTGGCACCAACTCCTGAAAACCCGCGGGCAGAGATTTTTCATGCAAACAAGTGATATTTTTGTTGACAACTACAACACACACACACACACACAACCCTCCCCCCCCTACGATCCAGATAGTCGGGGGATAAAAAAAACATGTATGCCTAAAATGTATGGCTGAAAAAGAGCAGACAATGCAACCAAAATGGGTTGAGTGGGTTGTTTATACTGCAGCACATTCAGAAACACAACCACCCACTAGGCTGAAAACTCCCGCTAGTTCGAAAAATTTATGCCTAAAATTATGCAATGTCATGTGTGTGGACCACCAAAAAAGTATCTAAAAAATATTCGCAAATTTTGCGCATTTGGCAGAAATTTCCCGGCCATAAATGACTATTTGATTACAGTTTTAGCCAGCAAACATATGTAAGAGCGCCCGAAAAAAAAATTAGACCAATATTTAGCTGCAACTGCAGCACCAATTTGTGCAACAGATGCAACTTTCAAAAACAAGAAAGACAAGGCATCAATTTAGTCCAGTCAAGGCATACAATTTTAACAACATTTAATCATTGATATTAATTTTGAATATTTTCAGCATTGTTTTCTTTTGAAAGGGCAACAAGAAATGGGAGCTACCTGAAAGACTCTATTGATTTATCTACAAAACGGTAAGTATTACTACTTTTAAACCTTTTCTTATTATTAATTTAAATAATCTTTGATTTTTCATGCCCAAGATTGAGACCACTTCGCTGCATCTCTTGATTAACAAACCGTGGTGCATATGTGCTTTTGATCAGAGATTAATGCGAACAATGCACTTGTTATTTTCGTGTTTATTATTTGCATTAGTTCGCTAACCTGAAACGAAACAATGAATTGCCGTTGAAAGCATGGAGTTAACTTTATAAATAACTAGCTGGCTGCCACATAAATTTAACAGAAAGTTGACCTCTCACCTCAGCACCGCAATGTATTCAACAAGTATTTGCATTCGCACGCCGCCGCTTGAAGCTTGTGATGCGATCCCATAAATTAAACTGGCTAAAACCGTAGAAAAGGAAGGCAAACGTCACCGAAACAGAAGAAAAAAAAAAAGGAGGGTATGACCAGAGTAAACTCAGTCCGCAGAAGCCGCAAACATGCAAACCAAAAAAAGGGGCCACATGGGCGCAGCTAGTAGGGGATTGCGGATGCCAGGGGGAGAATGCAGCACCAACTAAGCGCGTGTCAAGAGTGCGGCCCAAGTTTTAATTTGCCGGATGCGTCCACTAACATCACCACTGAAAGAACTGATTTGAATCTTATTTTATATTTTTTATCCGAAGCCATACAACTTACACATCTCAAAAATATCATAGTCACTTAAAAATTGAATTGAGCTTTTGCTGTTCACAATCAAAATCTTTATAGTTTACATGTTGTTATGAATACATTGCACGATATATTTTTTTGTTAAACTAAACTTTGTTAAATTAAAATATGATATATTTCTTTTTGACTTATTTATAAACTAATATTTAATTGCATTGTTCTATTTCCTCTGTGCAGCAACTGAAAGATCCCAATGTCTGGCGCTGAGCAACTGTCATTCCCGTTAGTCCCTTCATAGCTGGAGAGCAGAGCCGCCCTGATGCCTGACAATGTCATCAGTTGCAGCTGACGCAGCAGCATCAGCCATAGCTGCAGCAGATATAGTATCAGTAGAAATCAGCAGTGGCAGCAGCAGTTGCAGCCGAGTTGCAGGGGGGCAGCTTGTGCCGTCGCGCACGCATCGTCCGCTTTTTTTTTAGGGTCTCTTGTAAATCTTGTTGGTGGAAAGCTAAGGGGTAGCAGGCGGCGTATTAGCACCCATGATGATGAATTTACCCATGAATTTGATTTTTGCGTTTTCCCTTTCAGCTACTTAAAATTTTCCAATTATATCATATACTATTTTTCGTAAGTGATCTAGAATTCCTCCGGCAATCTTTCCCACCATAGACTCGAATGCTGGATCTGCTTTCAGCAAAGTATCTTGTGCGGAATGCCAGTGTGGTGTCTATGACAAGTGGACAAGTGGGTGTGACTTTCCACCGCTCCAATTCACTACTCTCCCACTCCGCGTGAAGTCTTTGAAGGGGCGGATAAAGCCAGGCTCGGCTGGACTCTGTCAGTTGGCCAGTCAGTCAACCAGTCATCCAGCCAGCCAGTCAGCCAGTCAGTCACTCAGTCCTTCAGGCCTTCAGTCCTTGGGGTCCTCAGCACTTCAGTCAGTCAGTTAGTGGGGATCCATTCACTCCTCCACTGCCATTGGAGTCCTCCACCGATGTCATCCGCTGCGTGTTGAATTGTGTTTTCATTTGAGCTTGGAGCGGCGCTGATTGCCGCATGCCTCAATGACATTTCATTTATTAAGTGGGCGAGCCTTTCGCCAGTTTGCCTTTCTCTTTACCGATTTGTGCAACTCAGCGGCGGCACCAATTAACTATGCAACAACATGCTGACGTCACCGGGAGCGGTGTAACGTTACCGTTACTGCTACCCACACCAATGCCAATACTGATAGCGATCGGCGGTAAAACGGAAACGGGCGTCGGAAAATCCTGAGAGTCATGTCGCCCGCCTTTGATTTGTTTTGCAGAAGTGTGTGAATGAATGTGTTACCTATATCCGCTACAAAAGAGCATTTGCATATCAAATGAATTGTAACGAGCATGAAACAAGCAAAAATAACATAGGGTCGGCCATTCCCATTCGTCGCCCACCATCCATCCGTACGATCCCTTTTAGCCAGCTGAAATATAAATGTTAATCCTGGCGGCGTCAATTGCAAAACGTTCAACGTTGTTGACAGCCAACGGATTCACACAACCCAAGACCAGGACCTGTACCAGGCACAGGATTCGGCAAAAAGGATACAGGACGAGGCAAAAACTCAAACACAACGAGCTGCACGGCGACAAAGCTATGGCAATATCCGGTTCCGGTGAAAATTTCCACATGATCATCATACTTCATTATACTATAATTCAACTTATTTGTGTGCTTCGGAAATGGCGAATTGATACATTTGGGAAATGTTCTTGATAGTATTATGCATGTCTTCTAAATAAAGATATGAACCATAAAAAAAATATGTAAAAACATACTGTACCGCTCATAACTGCCCATAAATTGGGTACAAATTTTTCTCTCTGTGGTATTCTTGGGCCGGGCCAGTGTGTCAACGGGTTTTTAATTGATTTTCATGGCTGCAGTTTTTGATTGTGCTGATTGACGCATCAAATGAAGTGACTTCGTCCGGGCGAAAGGACAACGGGGTAGCCAGTACCAAGGACCTACGGTCATGTGTCTGGGCCATATCAGTGACGAGACAAACAGCACTGAGTCCGTTGTCCGTTGTCCGGAGAAGAGCACAGGGCACCAATGCCCGGGCAGTAATTAAATTTGTCAGCCGGGCCAAACGTTCAGCACTTTTCGACCTACCAACTGCACAACGTTGCGTATGCGTGATGCGTTGAGCTGCAAAGGAGTTTGTGTGTGCGGCAAGGTGATGGATGGTGGTGGCGGGGGGGGCGGTGGGCTTATTGCATTTTAATCAGTGCATTCAGTAAACGCATTGTTTATCCTCACGGCTGCCTTCTCTATTTGTCGGCGAATATGAATAAATGAACGAATGACTCGATGTATCAATGATTCAGTGATTGAATGCAGGACACAAATGAATGAGCTTTGGCCACTAATGACCAGCCTCTGACGTCATTACTGTTTACTGTCCAAAGTCGGCGGTGGGAGAGCCAGAAGGAAATCTCTGAAATCGGAGACTCATTATGAGCGCACATTAAGCGTAAAAAATTAATGAGCAAGTTGCGTCAACAATGAGCTAGGATATCCTGTAAGTATATATATACGTGTGTGTGTGCTGCAGGGAATCCAAGGTGCGTCCTCTGCCAACTGCATCATCCTCTGTACAGCCCGGCTTCAGTTTCATAATGGTGGGAAAAAAGGAACAGAATATAAACGCACCCACACATAAGGAACAGACGGAAAATGAGGAAGGAAATCTCCAATAGAAGAAGCCAGGCCAGAAATCCAAGCAGCAGGTGCTGGCGAAAGGGAAGGGTGGGGCGGCAGGTGCCCCCGAAGGAGCAGCCGCCCTGATAGGATGTCGACTTGAATGGCCGCAATGGCATTGGGTTTCGGTTAACGGTAATAGACGTGAGGCACTCGCCCAGGTCCTTGGAAAAAGCACGCCGAAAGCAGAGACCTCCAACGCAAATTTCCACAGGGGGGAAAATGCGAGGGCGAATTCCAGCTGATGCGAAAATTGAGATGAGGGAATTAACAGGATGCTCGTCATTTCTTATCCGTTGCATCTTTGAGCTGTTTGGGATTCTTTAGAACATTTCCCAGCAACTCTTAATGTATTTATTTATATTTGCTTCTTTTCGATATGGGTATCAATTAGGAATACTCTTTGGTAGTATTTTCTTTAACGCAATCCAATGTGGAAGCTCTGAGTTCTGATGTATTTAGGGTTTTGTAAATAAGATATTATTAGTAAAAACTAAAAGTGGTATAGTATCATCAATCAATTTTAATAAATCGTACATATTTTGCCATGATTCCTTTGCTCGGATATAAGAAGTATAACCAAGACCCTTGCATCCCCTGGCAAACGCCTCTGTCTTGGCAGCCTCCGTTGGCACAAAGTCTACAACGTCGTTTACTTTGCCTAACAATATTTAGTTTGGCAACAAAAGTCGCAGGCCCATACCCCAAAGGACCAACACTCGCAGTGCCGCAAGGTGGGCTGGGGAAACTTGGGCTCCCGCCTCCATGCCATTCCTCTAACAACTCATTTGGCACTCATCAGTAGGTCAGGGCATTGTTAATGCGACATATCCTTGAAATCCAGGACGAGATCCGTTTAAATTGTGCAGCTTTCCTTCGGTCGAACTACGGGTCTGCTACTTGGTCTCCGCCTCCAACTCAGTTCCCATCTCCATCTCCATCTCCGTCTCCGGCTTATTCGGCATGCTTGTCACGTTGTCCGGCGCTGAAAGGAGACACCAAACGGGGGCCAGGCCAGAAGTTTTTTCCCTGCGTGCCCGGTCGGATTGGTAGCTTCGGAGTAAAAGGATGTGAGGATGGGGCTCGGACTGGGGCTGCTGAATATCTGCGTGCGTGTCTCCTGCTCTTTGTTGGTAATTACCTCAAGTTGGTCATTTGATGATGCGCAAATCCCGTCGAGCTGGCCGGAGCATTGAGCTGTGATTGCGGACGCAGGTGGAGTGTCCACCCCCTCAGTGGCTACGGGAAGGATGGGCTACGTCCTGAATCCACAGGTGTGTGTGTGTGGCCCCAAGGCTAATTGCCGTTAAGTGCTTGGGCAATCCTCAAACGTTTGATATTTTCAACATAAATAATCCCAGTCAGTTTGGTATTCGTCTGGGGATTCGATTCTCACAGAGCTTTAAACCATTTGATCGGAATGTGGAGGCCATGAGCATTTAGAATTGATGACGAATGTGGGTAGGTTTAGGTTACTCATCGGTTTACAAACGCCTAATAAATTGGAGTAAAATCTTGAAGTCTTTAATGAGAATACGTAGAGGTATTCATTTTCCATTTGCGTTGGTCTGCAGAAACTGAAGTACTCGTATATCGTGCGGCTCCTGTTTAGAAGCCGTAGAATAGTGTGTGGATTGGAGGAAGCCCGTCGGGGATTTGGCCACCACCGCATGGTCAAAGTGCTTTCGGTCGCTTGGACCACTTAAGCACAGCGCTTTGGCCATGCTGGCTATGGTCACAGCCCCCGGAATACCCAGCCCCCATGGTCCGCCCCATTGGGGTTGCTTTTTTGGCGGCAGCACGTGCAGGTGGAGCAGAGGCAGAGCTCCTGGTGGCGCCGCTGCATCACGACGCCATGACATGGATGCGGACTAGCTGAAATGCAGCTAACGAACCGCAATTGCGGTCACATTTCATGAGAGCGCGCACGCCGCCCGCTGGACACTAAAACACGCCCCAGGCGAACTCACACACTCACAAACACACACACACACACACACACAGACACTCGAATGGACGAAGGACGAAACACAGGACGACTGATTCAATTTGCAGCCAGCGACAGGCTTTTAGTGCTCTCTCCCCAGTGCAGCCAGTCTGTCAGTCCACCCATATCCTGACCACCCATCCTCCTCCTCCTCCTGCGCTTTGAGCGCCTGTGGATATCATCAAAAATTAGCTTGTTTGACGGGACGGCTAGTGAGGTGGCATCACGGAGCTGTTGGCCGGGCTGGTCGCCCCAATGAGCTCATGTGGCATTTTAATGCATGTGCACGAACTCCGCTGGAAAGGTCAGTCCTGGGCAAAGTTCACGGAGCAACAGGTGCATGACTGTCCAATTAACTCGACTGAATTTAAAATGAGCTCAATGAAGCACTGGGGAGCAAAATAAAGAATGTCCCAATTATCTGAAGAATGACTGTGTAAACTGCATGTGGGTCATTAGCTAATTAACACAGCTATTTCGTTGAACATCGCGTAAATTTGCCTTCCTTTTTATTTATTTAAAACAAACAGGGAACAGGGAACTGCACTTTTAGCTTTTGAATATCCCAGCCGATCAATCTTAAAATGAAATAATAATCAACTGTAAAAAATAACTCTTATATTCCCCACTAAACAAGTTTTCTTCCTTAAACGGGTAGCACAGTGAAACCAAATTTAATGTGGAGTTCATCCTCTCGCCCGAGTTTCCTTCTGTTTTTTATACTAACTGCCTCATCACACTAAACATAATGAGCAAATTAGGCGATGGTTGGCAGGAGGTGGCAGTGGAAAGGGGGGGGAAACTATTTGGGAGGCAGCTGAGAGGGACATCACATTCAAAAAGATGCTGCAATAATTATGCAAATTTCAATTTGCTCCGTCTAGCCGGGACACGAACCTGCAGGAGCAGCATTGCCACCTTTGGACGGCCGAGAAAACAATTTGCAGACGGCGTCGCTCTTTGAGAAACGTGCGAAAGGACCAAGTCGTGACTCCGCACCTCCACTGACCCTTGACTCCCACGCAACTGCCCCAAGCCAACGGATAGCCACCGCCCACACAAACGTAAGCGCATTTTAATGATCTCATTTATGCTAATCTGCAACGCTTGAATCTGTTCACGCACACAGACAGACGAAACCACAAGGGGTGTGTCGGGTGGGTGCCACCGGCTGGTAATGCTAATGAAGTCTAATTGAATTTCGGACACTTGACACGTCCCACAATCTCTGATCTCTTGTTGACGCGCTGCCAAGGACATATGTTGCATAAAGCACAGAGTTTAAACCAGCTATTAAATGACTAGAGAGCAACAAAGGATATCGATATTAATCATCAGCATGAAGTCGTCATAAATATACCGATGGTTATGATAGTTATCTATTAAAAAGATCCATTTTTAGGTTTAAGATTGCAGATACTCACATCCTTGTAATGAAATCTATTGCCTACTTCGAGGCGTCTTTAGGCGCTTGTGGCGCTAAGCAGGAACATTTATTGACTATCGCGCTGGTTACAGTCGGAAATCAGAGTTAACAACATTGGCAATCCACTGTGTGTGTTCCATAACATTTGTGAAGACTTCAATGTCATTGTGCGAATAACTGGAGATGCCGAACAGGATGAGCCACTCCTTTCCCGAATACATCATCCTTAGACCCAAAATGCCGCCACGTGTTGCGTTTTTCTGAACCGTTTCGGGAGGAACTACCACACAAAGTTGATTTGGTTCTATAGTTTTTAGAAGCCTGTTTGTGCATATTCTGGGATCTGCAAGTGCATCGATTTTCCTTACAACTTGTATGCGATTTGCAGTTTGCACATAGTCAAATGAAATTGGCGGACTAGACTTAGCCAATTCCTGTTGATTTTCTTTCAACAGCATACATATTGGCCTCAAGTGGCCTGCAGAAGAGAAACCCAAATATGAAAGTGTCGGTTGAAAAGTTTATGAATGACTTACCCATGGCCACCCTTTGATGAACTCTGAGCAATGCTATGTCATTTTTGTAATCTTCAGAAAACTCTGGGTGCTTAAAGACCGATTGAACACTGAATTCGTCGTATGACCTTAGGGTTCCCGGCAGACCAACGTATCTGTTCATGTAATTTGGATTATTTTTTAAAAAAATTGGTAATTTACAAAATGTTAAGCCTACTTACAGAGACTCAGCACTTTCCGGTAAGTCCTTGGCATTAGTGATGACGAATCCTATGGGGCAAATTGGGTTTTATCATATATATATCCGCTAAATACGATACAAATACGTACTGTGGGTGATAAACCAGCCCTGGCCTATGTAATTAGGTCCATAAATACGAGCTCGTAGTTTCGATTGCAAGCTATTGCCCCTACAGTTCTTAAACAGCAAAATATTCTTGCCCATCCGAGACAGTGAGTGTTTCAGATGTTGGTTTACTTCTGGCGTTGCAACCGCACGGCTATCTGTGCCATCATATTGCTGCACCACTGTCTCAATCCAGCCGACACATTCTGCTACATCGATATATATTGCCGGCTCAGAACACCAACTTCTTCCATTGACATAGCCTCGGATGCCGAACAGCATTTCTCTGACTATATTTGAACCTTGAATTATGGGTTGAGTCAAGGCACTTCCAGAATCGATGAAGCAGGAGTTATTTCTTTGCAGCGAAGCAGCACAAATTTCTTTAGGAGTAACATTTCCGCTCAAGTTCAATTTGCAACGATCGCGACTCAATTGGCTAAGAACGATGGTTTGAGGATTTTTGTTTTTTGAAAGCCAGGCAGAAGTTGTGAAATTTTGCAATATCTTTACCATATCCAAAGTATTCGTATTTAAAGCAATGCAGATGGGGTATACAAAGTCTATACAAAGGAGAACCCTTTTTAATATCTTCTGTTGACCGATACATTTGTTCACATACCATTGTAATCGACGCTTTGTGAGAGCTTAAGCAGCCCTATATCACGTTGGAGACGTTTTCCGGAGTGTGAGGGAATCACTACGTTACTGACCGTATACCAATGTGGCGATTTGGTTGCATTGCTTACTCCAAGTTGCACAAACCTATACAAACAATTACAAATAAATATATCTATTATCTTTTTTAAGGCTACCTACAGTTTTCCGTGAACATCAATGCATTGGGCAGCAGATAAGACGAACTCTAAAATTGATCCACATATTATAAGCTGAAAGTCGTGCTTCTATTGAAATACGAACGTTTGCTAATCAGTGAGCCACTACAAAGAACATGGGTGCCATTACTTATGTGTGCCAACCAGCCAGCCTGTGGTTGTCGAAGTTTCGTAATAGATTGGTTTGATATCGGAGCCCCACAGTAATCGTCCAAAAACTTCGAATTCACATGGCTTTGGAGCACGGTTAGCATTAAAAGCCACGCAAATAATGTCTGCATTTCGCAAGTGGCAAAACTCAAATGAAACGTCAACTGAGAAATCAACTCTTATCAGTATATGTGCCACATACATATGTGTATAAAAGAGTGCCATAACATTTGTTGCTTTCGGGGGATCATCATAATATTATAATCAGATTTTGTATTTAGGAATTTGTTCAACATATTTTTAAAACCATATTGCCATTAAAATTTGTATGGGCATAATCTCTGTATTTCTCTGTAGAAATATATATTTCCTGTTACTAAACATGGGGTTGTACGCAAATGTGTTGTATAATATAACTGTTTGTTCAGACCATTTGATAGCTATCAAATATATTCACTCAAATCCCCATTTAAATCGCACTTAAAGCGATTCCGGGAATTGACCCATTGAATGCATTCACGTGACCAGTATCCGTATCCGTATCTGAACGAGTATCTCTATCTGTGCAGCTCCATCTCGACGGATTCCAGCTGCTGTCCGGCGGAGTCAACATTTGCGTTTTTGCGGTGCGGCGAGCATAAAATTTCCTATGCATTCAGACCGCATTGAAATTTTCTCGTAATATTTGATTTGATTTTTAAACAAAACGCTGCCCACGCCCAGTTAGAGTGCGACAGAGTGGGCACTGTCAAGTGACGAACGCTCGTCGGGCTGATATATTGACAGGGGACTGGGGATTGGGTACTGATGGTTGGGGGCGCTGGGCTTGGGCATTCCGCTTTTATTAGCATGCCAGTGTAGCAACAACAAATCAGAATTATTTGACAACGCAGCTAATTTACATGAGCGTGCAAGGGCGATTCAATGGGGGGGGGGGGGGTTTTGTTGTCGGTAGTTTGGTCAGTGAGGAGCTGATGCTCGTATCTCACATCCCGACAGCATGCGGCTGTGTCTGCGGCTTCTTTCTGCGGCGTGGTCAGGATGGGATCTGGACCTGAAACTGGTATTAAACTGGAACTGACTCTGTCCATGGCCTCGTTGCCGAATCGTCGAACAGGATTTTAACTGGGCAAAAAGTTTAAACCGATTTCGACTTGCGTTCAATTTTATTTAATTACTTTGACGTAAATTTCGATACTTTATCACCGATGCGGGAGGAGTGCATGTACATACATACATGCATGTATGTAAGTGTTAACCCTCTGCCAGCCATTAACGGAATTTACCTTCAAGGCTGGGAGTTTCAAATTCAAACGCATACGATGCACTATGCCAATGAAAGTTATTGTACAAATCCTACTTTATATTCAGGTTTTGTTTACAAAAAATTCCCACACATTTACATTTTTTCGCGTAAATATGAATATTTAACGAGGAAATAAACAATTTATTACTGTCTTGAAAGTGAAAAATTCTCTGTTATATGTAGCTAAAGTCAAGCTCAAAAGCTTTCTTATCATGCCTTTTAAGTACACAGAAAGAAGCGAAGAGATACTTCAACTTTAAGATCAATAATAATATTATACATTGTATTATATAAAGATAGATGAAGATGTCAATTTTTGGTTTGTCTAAAATGGAAAAGTAATTTGTATTTTTCTGTGTGTATTTTTGGATGAAGTAAAGAGTGAGAGTCTGTAGACGGAATCAGCATCACCATTAGGTTCGGTTTGGAACAAAAGAGAGAGTGATTGGGGCGAAGCGCCCGATCAGCGAAAGCGTGACAAAGAAAAGCCCCTCCAGACACGCGATAATAACATATGTATTCGTACATGCTGTGGGAGTTTACACAGTTCCGATATGGATCCGAGTATACATACATATATCTATGTATATACATATGTACATATGTATGCAAATTGGACAACCGGCACAGATAGTGTTCGGCGATAACAGGGCTGATTCCTATCTAAACTGTAACAGGTGCCCAGCAGACTCGAGAAACGCGATCCCCGCTCGGTCCCGAGATAAAATTGATTGATAAGGGGGGTTTTGGGTGTGTGTGATGAGGGAGGAGGGGGTGGGGGGAATGGGTCGGTGGTGGGGTTCGGGAAGAACACAAAGCTCAAAAAGAGAGCTTCATACGGTGCAGGAAAGCTTCGTCACACAGTCAGTTCTGTGGTTCTTGCTCTCTTCGCGGCTCGAGTTTCAATTTAGTCAATTTACCGTTACCGTTACACTTGCACTCGATGAGCACCGCCGAACGAACAGCTGAAGGGGATCGCGACTACGATCGGTGTCGCGAGCCATGGAGCAGCCGAAGCGGGAGCCGCAGCCGAGCGACCTCCATTGGATCATCCTGGCTGCACGACGAGCTTGTAAGTTGGGGGGCCTCAGTTGTGGCTGGACCGCCGGTCGCGATCGATCTCTCTCCCGCTCCCGTTAGTCGTGCTTTCTCTCGCTGCTTCGATCAGCGGGAACTCTCCCCACCCACGCCATGTGTTTTTGTTGTGAATGAAATCCCCCGTTCACTGTTGTTATAACTGTTACTTTCCACCCTCTATCACCCACTAACGCCCATCGTTCTTTGTCTGTCATGCATCGACATAATGCGGAGAGTTCTTTTTGTTTCATCAATCGCATCAACGGGAATACCAATGATGAACTGCAGCAGCCGGGAGAACATGAGCCCACTTCCGCTCTGCTGGACTACTGTAAACGGAAGGTGGGTGTGGTGTCATCATTGATCACCAATTACCTAACACTCATGTCGTGGGAACTGACCAACCAAACAATGTCTCGCCATACAGTTCCTCCGTCCATATGTGGCCATCCTGACCCTGGTGGGCCTCAATCCCATCTCCACGGACATGACCAGCATCCGTGCCTGCTGCAGCTACGTCCAGGCGCTGATGGTGCTCTTCGTCCTGCTTGTAGGATACCTCTTGCGGTATATTTGCGGATACAGGTGCGCTTAAATTAATAACAGTGATTCACTAAAAACGAAAACTTTCGAATAGTAATTTATCGCATCATGTAAACTTAATTGCATTCATATACACATATGTACATATGTACAAATGTATGTTTTCTTATCAATTGGTTTATTTACGGGAAATCCATTCCCAGCGTTAAACAATGAATGTTTATTATTGGCTATGTTGAGGCAAAGCCTTTCTACTAGTCATAACAATTAAGAAATATTTATTTTTTAGCAGTAAGGTTTTTTTTTGGTTTATTTTGTAAGATTTTTCGTTATAGACCACAACCTATACTTTCAGGGGCGATCGCGGCTTCACCAGCTATCGGGATATTAGACCCATAACCAATGGTACAGATGGCGGAGCTACGACCCCGAACACCATAGGAGAACTTCTGTTTGGGTTCATAGTGCCCAGTGGCTTTAACCTCTTGGCCTTCGTGTCGGCAGTGTTGGTATGCAAGGTGATCGACCACGAGCAGCTGCAAAACCTCATCGAGAGGGTTTTCCTGATGTCTGCCAAGCCGAAGAGGCTCTGCCGAATGCTGTGGCTTTTTCTGGCCATTGCACTGGCCCTGCTGATTTTGCTATTCGGCTACGCCTGTTGTGTGGTGATGATGCAGCCCAGCCAGATCGTCAAGGTGTCCTGGCTAGCGGAAATCCTAAGCGACTGGGAGATGTGGCTGCGAGTGGGTCTCTTGTTCACCATACTGCTGCAGGATCTGGTGGAGATTATCATACTGAGCAACTACTACATCGAGTGTTATTTGCTAAGGATGCATCTGGAAACGCTGTCGCACAAGCTGCTTATGCACTCCATCGACTCGCTCGATTGGATGAGGGAAGTCCTCGAATTCCGCAAGCTGCTGGAGCGCTTGAATCAGCACGTGTCTATTCCAGTGTGCTTCCTGATTGTAATGAATCTGGCGTACGCCTTCGCGGGATTGGTGTACCTATTTAAGGACTTTGATTTCCACTACTGCGCCCTGAAGCTCGTCCTGCTAAATATTGCGAACGTGATGCTGTGGCTATTTTTGGGATTGCTGCCCTTTTTCGTGGCATCATCGGTGACTCGAGTGTGCCAGAATGCTCAAGCTAATGGACACCAGATACGGGTTCGTCCATTTGTTTACCACAATACCTCAGCGGAAGATCTCAACTCGACGTTGCTGTTCGCCGCCTCGCTGGACATGTCCGCCAAACTCTTTCGAATGCCCATCCAGCCAAACTACTTGTGCTTCGCCATCCTTGTGGTGGTCATTGTGATTCTCACGCTGGGCATGTGCCTAAATCTCACAGCACTGGGGAAAATATAATATAACTCGTTGTCATTTGTCTATAAAAATTAAGAATTATAGTATTGTCTAGATTACAACTTGGCGACCTGACTCTTTGGCTGCTAAGCTATTTATTTACAGTTTATGGCTGCCGTCTACGAATTAGCTACTTATTGGTACTCTAAAGTATAGTCTCAGTTGCGGTCTCGACGTCTCAGCCTACGAGTATGCACTTTGGTTTCAGATCGTGTGTGTCTCTTTCACACGAGTCCTTTGAGCTGCATGTAATCCGATCACGTCACCAGCCCAGCCACGGCGGATGATTAATCTTAGATGGCGGGGTAAAGGTGAGGTTGACCGGTATGTTGATCAGGGCGTGCACCCTCTTCAGCCGCTGCAGCGTCGACCGGATGATGACGCCATTCTTCCCGAGAAGAAAGCCGGCCGGTATGTTGGCGTCCTGTTGGGAGTTGTCATGTATCATCTCGATGTAGTGCTCAAACTCTGGAGAGCTGGGATTGTACTCAGTGATGATTGCAGCCAATGCGCCAGCTGCCTCCGCTCGAAGTGTCTTCGTGAGGAAGGAACACTCCCTGAAAAATGACATTGTTAGTTTACGAAGACAAGAATCAATATCTATCTATATCTGATATGAAATATCTATATCGCTTTCCCGTATCGATCTTTTGTATTCCTATTGTAAAGAAAGGTTTCATTCGGAAAATTGATAGATTTTGTTAATAAGACTTTAAACGGACACTCCGGACGCACGTAACCAGGTTCTGACATTTGTGATAAGAAGCATGGAACTATGGCTACAGTTCGTCTATGGTTCGTCTAAGACCACTGATAAAAAGTGGCCGTGGCTATGACCATCTTTCAATAGCTAAGATAAGCTTTGTAGGGGTTCTTAAGGCTCTCACCCTCGATCAATGAGTGCGACGCCCCCATTCAGATCTCTGGCGTTCCGGATCTCCTGGCAGGCGCCGGGGGGATCTGTAATCACTAGCGGCACACCCTCCAGTCGCTCCGAGAAGGCGGATCCAAAGTCCTTGGCCGGGCGCAGCCGGTACGTGTATTCCAGTTCCGAGGGGGACAGGATTTCAAAAAACACGTCACCCGCTATTATGTCCTGCGTTGTGATCGGTATCGATATCGTGGTGCTGGCTCTGATGGATCGGCTCAAAGTGGCGGCAAGCACTAACCAGGCGATTAGCATTTTGGCCACGCACGCATAACTAATATAAATGTTTGTTGCAAAAAAAAACAAACTAATTCTTATGGCGTTAGGGATGAACCGACGGCAGGCAGTGCCGCTCTGTCGATACTATCGACCGTTCACAATACCTATTGGTATCGACGAGGGCATTAAAAGATATTTTATTAAAATAGTAAATTAATATATAGTAAATTAATATAGTTAATAAATAGTAAAGTAAATTATTATGACTTTATCTAATTTATAGCTTTTGAGGTAAATATTATTCATAATTCCTTTTCTCTGCAAATACTGATAAGCAGGAATACCCTTTTCATATAGTAATCGATGTCACCCAGATTTCAAAAAATCGTGCTGCCCAATATTTGGGATAATATAACAATAATATAAGTGTACTCAGCGTATTATTTGTGAAAGTCCTTAAAAATGTACACCACTATGAAATATCGATTTTTTGACAAAGCCAGGTTCTTTTGATAAATCGTTTTATATATATGCACATAAAATATTTTATTAGTTGTTACGTAATCTGAGTGCTTTTCTATTATTAGAGTATTACGTTTTCTCTTATGAAGTCTTCAGTTAGCTATTCTTTGCTAAGCACCCCTAATGTGTCAATCGATATCAATTTCTGCAAATAGCCAATTTCAAAAAGGTGAACGTATGTTGTGTCCAAACAATTAAAATAAAACAATTATTTGAATGGACTTCCTTATAAATTTAAAGATATATATTTCGATAGCCCTTTGCCAGGGGTACTCCTAACGACTGAGCCGATAAGTTGCAGTCCATCACCACGGACACACTGGTTACGTGTGGTTATAAAGTGGCAAAATCGAGTTCGCAAAATTGGGTTATGTAGTGCCTCCTAAATATGGAGGACACGAGACAAAAGCTAAACACGCCAAGTGAGAAAGCAAAATGGAAATGTAGATTCTGTGAGACAAAGCACGCCGAGTGGAAGTAGTACGACACCAGCACACTACACAATTCCAGACTGACATTTCGCCTCACCATCGCATATCCTCGAACCAATGTGCACCGCGTGGAGGGTCAGTGTTGTATTCAAGCGTAGCCGAAGCAACTCTGGCGAGTAGTCGATACCACAGCAAATCGGTACTCATTCGCTCAGCGGCAGCCATTTTAACTTTTGGCGTCGAAAATACGGCGAGGAAATCTGAGGAAGCCGGAGATCCTGTTGGTCTGTGTGATTTTTTCGCATCCAGCGCAAGCAGTGTGTAGTGCTCGAGGGCCCGTGGTTACCAGTGAGTGTGTGAGGAAGTTGAGAAGTTGAGTTTAAGAAGCGGAGTCGGATTTGCGGATCAGTAGTCTAACCAAAACCGAAGCAAAGATGTCGATGTCTGCCACGTGCTACAAGTGCAACCGGCCGGGCCACTTTGCCCGGGACTGCAGTCTCGGCGGCGGCGGAGGTCCGGGCGGCGTTGGAGGAGGCGGTGGTGGCGGCGGCGGCGGTATGCGCGGCAACGATGGCGGCGGCATGCGTCGCAACCGCGAGAAGTGCTACAAATGCAACCAATTTGGGCACTTCGCACGTGCCTGCCCTGAGGAGGCCGAGCGCTGCTACCGCTGCAACGGCATCGGGCACATCTCGAAGGACTGCACCCAGGCGGACAACCCGACCTGCTACCGTTGCAACAAGACCGGACACTGGGTGCGCAACTGCCCAGAGGCCGTCAACGAACGTGGACCGACCAATGTGTCGTGCTACAAGTGCAACCGCACCGGACACATCTCCAAGAACTGCCCGGAGACCTCGAAGACTTGCTACGGCTGCGGCAAGAGCGGACATCTGAGGCGCGAGTGCGACGAGAAGGGCGGACGGAACTAGGCGCCACCACCCACCCGTGGCACCTCATAAATGTAATCATCGAAGGAGGAATATGAGTAATAATTCAACACACGAAGAACAACCAGAAGAAAAGATGAGAACGAAAAAAAATGAAAAAAAAACGAAAAATCAATTTGCTACAACATTCACAAAGCCAGCCAACAGCAACAACATCTAGAAGCGATAGCAGCAGCACCCAAGTCAAGATCAACCCCTTCAAAATAAAGAACCCACAACCACATCCACATCCCTCCATTAACACATGCAGCATATGAATCCATAATCCTGAACATCATCCAGTAACCATCGCTGATTCCAAAAGCCGAGCCTGCAGCGCGGTGCCAACGTCCCGAGAACTGAAAGAAGACAAGAAGTATTGGCTTTCCGAGGGAAAGCCGCCAGAAAAGGAATCACGGAGGAGGAAGAGGGCAAAGGCTCCTCGAGCGGGGGTCGGAGGAGCAGAACCAGAAGACGATAGCCAACGGCAGCTGTGCAGCCGAGAGAGCAGATGACACCGACGACGAGGAAGAGGATGAGGTAGAAGATGAGGAAGAAGACACGACGACCCAATTTGTAAGATGAGACTAAACCACAACAGCAACAACAAAAGAAATCACCAAGCAAACCACTCTACTATAATTATACCTATATGATTATATGATTATGCTGCAAGTGTTTGAATTTACTAATTACATTATAACGAATGGAATGAAACTATATAAGATTATATAAAGAAAAATACCTTAAAGAATACTATTTAAAGCAAATGATCCTATTAGGAGTTCCACAGCCAGAAACAACCGAAAGAAAAACGTAAATAAAAATTATAAAAACCAATGAAAAAGCGAAGAATCAGGCGGCTAGAAGATCAGGCCACGTTACCACTCGACTCCACTCAACTCCACTCCATCCAGCTGCTGCCGGCGAGCCTTGGGAATTATCCAGGATCTAAGACTGTAAGACAGGATCTGTAGACAGTAACCAGTATCCCACCCCTATACCATTAACTCCATCCACATCCATACCATACCACACACCCATCAGCCAAGACGCCTGGCAAGATCTCTCAAGCGGGGTAGCATGCTATGTAGCTCATAGCTGTGGAGCCAAAGGGGGCAGCAAACAAGAACAGAGAAGCAGACAAATAACAAGAAGAGAACATCAACAATGGTAGACATACACGACGACTTTGAAAACGGAACGCAACGCTGGAGAGGATGAGCTAAGCGGTTAAAGAAGCAGACAAGCAAGCGGCACTCAGAACACTCAGTGGGCAGATGAAGAAGACAACGGCACACACACACCTTCAGTTCAGTTCAGTTGGACGGACGGGACACAAAAGATGCGAGACCGAAACCTACGTACGATGAAGGAAATGAAAATTCAAATATCACTGTGATTGTTTTTTAATTGTAAATTAAAATGCTGGAGCTGCTGATTTGAGACAAAAAAAAAAATAATCCCGCACCATGTGTTATGTCTTTGGGGTAATTCTTGCAGCGTCTTCCAGGGTAACATCTTTCATTAGGCCCCCTGCCAATTTGAGGCATCTCCGCCCCTGAGCGGGAGAGAGCGATCGCCCGCTTTCGCACTCTCTCCATCTCGCTCGCGCAACCAGTTTACCGGCGATTTTCACAACTGCAGCTGCGGGAACACATGGCGCAGGCAGCTGATGGCGATGGCTGGATGGAATATGGGGCTGGGGGCTCTCTTTTCGCTATGTGCTCACGCCGCTTTCTTTGCTCTCCTGCCCTGTTCTTTTCTGTGTGCAGTTCGCGTACCAGCACACACAACACACACACACATGCATGCGTACATACGCGCGCGCTAAGTGAATGCATACATACGTATGTATGGACGTACAGCGTGCTGCGAGGTACAGTCGCCGCTAATGGTGAAAACTGGCTGTGCGAAAAAGCAGGCAGAGAGCAAGAGGAAGAGAGAGCGGTCCCGGGGTGGGGTGGCAACTTCAACTTTGCCGGCTGCACTTGGCAACAAGTCTGCAAGCGACTGCGACTCCAATTGAGGGTCAAGGTCAGCGCTCGCGCATCAGCTGCTGCGCATGTGTGACGACCACGACGGCGGCCGTGACGCGACGGTGGCTTCGCGAAAGCTGCGCTCCGAGTTTCTGGAGCCGCATGCGGATGGGCAAGAAGCAGAGAGCGGTTGGCAAGCCGGTTTGGTCACTTTTTGCGCTTCTCCATACTTAAGTGCGGTGCGATCGCGGGTCGTCCAAGTAATCGCCGCATTTAGTTAGGCCTACGAGGGGCGCTATTAAAGTACTGCGCAGCTTACACTCATCTGCAAATGTTTGGTGACCATATGTACGGGTGAAGATACAAATGTAACTCAAATTTAGGCATACTAAATGATTTTGGAAACTTATGTCCTTTAAGTCCACTTTTGTAATAAAGGTAACAATGAAAATACCTTATATTACGAATTATAGTAGTCGCAATGTCTGACAACTTTCTATATTTCAATTATAAATTCAAACTTTAAATAGACACTCATTCCGGAAGTAAGACAAAATTGCTGGAAGTAACTTAAAAATTAAAAAAACAAAAATGTCCAAAAGCAACTGCAGTGACTGCACATGCCGTTTGGCCAACGAGGTGGGCCAGCTAAAGGGTGACTACTTTCAGTTTAGACAGGAGTTTCCTGAGATCCCTCATAACACAGACCGCATCCCATAGCCATCGTGAATGCCCAGAGCAGGACGCTCGCCAAGCTGGTCCGTCAGATGAAGGAAGGCTGCAAAAAGGACGAGGAGGCCAAGGAATCCACATTGTGCGGCCTGAATCCCTGCCTGAAGTGCCTGCAGCCTGACATACTCTACCACCTGGGCCTGAATACGGAGACCACGGACTTTCCCAAGGTTTTTGGTGATGTGAGGGTTAGTCTCAACCATTATACTCAAGTATCTAGTAACTATAAGTATGCTAAGCGTATCTTCTTTGCACAAAGTTTGTATGCATGGGAGGTACTCCGGGTCGGATGGAAAACTTTGCCTACTACGTGATGCAGGAGATCGGTCTGAAGATAAACGCGGCTACCAAGCTACGGAACATATCGGAGGCCGGCCAGCGATTCTCCTTGTTCAAGGTGGGTCCCGTGCTCTGCGCCAGCCACGGAATGGGTTGTCCGTCGATCTCCATACTGCTGCACGAACTCATCAAGATGATGTACCACGCCAAGTGCAAGGACCCCGTCTTCATCAGAATTGGCACCAGCGGCGGCATTGGCGTTGAACCCGGCACCGTGATCATTTCCTCCGAGGCGATTGATGGTCGCTTGAATCCCGTCCACGAGATCCTTGTGCACGGCGTCAGTGTCCAGCATGCCAGCCAGCTCGATGAGAGTCTGGCCGATGAAATCAAGATGTGCCACGATCCCTGCAAGGACAAATATGAAGCTGTCATCGGCCGGACTCTGTGTGCCCATGACTTCTACGAAGGCCAGTCGCGCCTCGATGGAGCCTTCTGCGAGTACACGCCCGAAATGAAGAAATCCTACTTGGAGACGCTGCAGAGCCAGCAGGTGAAGAATATCGAGATGGAGAGCTTGGCCTTTGCCGCCCTCACCAGTAGGGCCAACATCAGGGGCGCGGTCGTCTGTGTGGCCATCCTGAATCGCCTAAATGGGGATCAAGTGAGTTCATTACAGTCCATTATTATAATGTTATCTACCAACTAAAATCATACTAAGATCAAAACGCCACATGATGTTTTGTCCAAATGGGAGAAGAGACCACAGGAGCTGGTGGCCCGCTATATACGCAAGGTTCTTTACCATAACGACGATGACGATGAGTCGGAGCAACCGGAGGACGAGGCCGAGGCAGGAGCAGCTGGGGGCGGGGACACCCAAAAGGCGCCTGTAGAAGAAGCCGAGTAAGAAGTCCTTCGTATCTAAGTAAACGGTTCTGAATTGCTAGTTCAAAGATCATTAAAGACATCTCTGGTTGTTCAGTTCAATGGATCAATGGTATAGATTCTTTTATTTAATGTTCAATTACAATATTAGGAATTTATGCTACACAATTGATAGGTTTCTTCGGGTTTCATTTTTGGTTAGTACATCTGTTGCAGAACCTTTGGATAGAGGCTAGGAGACTCGCTTAACGCTAAACTAGTCACGAAATGAGTACCAGTGGCAACCAGGACGAACTGCGCCCGGAGCTCTAATAGAATCACAAACAAAGTACACAGTGCATGCGCATATATAGCTAATATTATCATAATCTGTATCGATATCCGTATAAAGTTACAATTTAAACTAAAACATGAGGTTCTGGTTCTATGGATTCCACTGTCTGCCCACCGTCACCATCTAAATCAACATACTGACAAAGATGGGCAGCCTTAAACCGATGCTCCACTACTTCTCCGACTTGTTGCGCGTTTTCATCTGGCCAGTGGCAGTTCCACCCTGGGATCTCTCCGATTTCCGGCTGCTCGAGCGGGGCAAGGTGGTGCAGCTAGCAGACATGGATTTGTCCTGCAATAAGTCAAGAAAGTAGATGAAGGATGAGAGTATGTACTTCAATTGGAGCCTCTAAAACAACATGCTGCAAATCCTTAAATCTGGGGGTTAGTAACGCAACTGTACAGAAAGATAATGCCATATTGGGGGCCATGGAAGTTAAAGGCGGAGCAGAAATCGCCCGGCGGTGAGCGAAACATAACACGGGGATGATGAGAGCTTCGAAAACGGGCTTGCGGCTGGGCTTACTTCAAATCTGTGTCTCTTTGGCCGCCAGCTGCTCATCCTCGGGCTGCTGCTGGCTGGGATTAGCTTTGTTACGCAGCACATTAGCTTTGATATTCTTGAACAGTTGTCCGATACCTGACTTGCGTTCCACGCTGCCCGTCGATGTCTGGCTGATGGCGTCCGGTTGGGGACTCAATGAGTGCTTCTTGGGTGGCAAGGGCGGTGGTGGAGCTCGTCCCTTGCCATGGTTGGCCTTGGGCCGCAAGGAGGGTGATGGTGAGGCTGATACGGAGGGCTCTGCTTCCAGTTGGGCACGGAAACTGTGCTTAATCTCCTCCAGAGTCTCGCGCATTTCACGCGGCGACATTGGACGCGGCCGTTCGGGCATAAAGGGATCCGGAGCAGATGCAGAAGCGCTTAGAACCAGCAAAAATGGGTCTATCGGTGGATGGACATAGGGCTTGTTTTGGGAAGGTGTTCCTGAATCAGTAGTTTCAGCAGATCCATTCGGAGTCTGGTTTTGACTTCTATCCGTTAGTATCTCCTCAATATTTTTAGCATCCACTTCATCTGAGACACATTTCTGTGGTTCCTCAAACAATGCATCTTCAAACTGCTCCTCTTCTATCGAATTATGCTTCCGCTCTTGGGGCAACAACTTTTCATCCCTTCCATAGTTAGCCACCACTTCATTTATGTGCTCCTCTATCAAAGGCAAGGTTTCAAAAAAGGCCTCATCTTCTGCATCAATGTTCTCCTCCTTCAGCACCTTTTCCAACTCCTGAGATTGGATGCTTTCAGAACTCTCCACTATTTTCAGTTCTTCAGCTTCTGGAACTGAGCTCTTCCTTTGCACACCTTGAAAATACAGCTGGTTGTCTAAGTAGACCTCGTCTCTCATCTCTTCCAGCAACTGCTAACCAACACCAATCTCTAAACGGATTAAGATAGTTCCAAAAAGAAAGACTGAAATGATTCCTACCTCATTGCGTTTGGACTTGGCTCGAGCCTTGGAAGCGTTTGTCATGGAGGAGGTGCGACTGAGACCACTCACAGGTTCGGCGCTCGAGTAGCCAGAGCTGATGTCATCCTGGCTGCGAATGTTGTAGCTGAAATAGATACGAAATAATTTGATTATCGAATTTGGCAAATGAAATAACTTGAAATCGAAAAAGGGGATTACCCAAGTATTGAGTTTCTTGTGGTACTGAACTGAACAATGACTCACTTGAAATCGCCGGCATTCTTGGCGGTCACATCCACCTCCGTAAAATACATGCCCGTGGAGTGGCGTGTTCCGCTGCCGGATCTGCCCACGGGCGTCTGATTTCTTGGCCTCAGTAGACGTGCGCCAGTGGCTGTGGAACGCATGACCACCGCCGACGATGTCATCGAGGACATCATCACGTCGTCCAGCTCGTCCTGCGTGCGATGCATATCCGGTTCGCTAAGATCGCTGAGGCTGTAGCTCCGCTTGATCGTCTGCACCAGATTGCCGCCTCCCTTCAGGGGAGCAATGTTGTTAAGTGGTTGATCGTGGATGATGGAGTAGAGCACAAGAGCACAAGAGTTGGCATTTAAATAATTTAATATTAACTACAACTAATCGGAAACTTAGGTGTAAACGTAGTTAAAATACATTATTGAAACAAAAATATAACTGCTAGTGGGCGACAGTGTTAATGTGATGAAGTGTAAGTGTTTCGCTGAGTGTGTAAAATCCGATTGTTCGCTGAGTATCTGTATGCTTGATGGTAGCCATCTTCAGTAGTTTTCCACATCCACATCGGGCGTGGGTTCGCGCAGCTTGCGGCGGGAGCGGATCACATTGCTGGAGCTGCTGGAGCTCCTGGCGCCCTCAATATCGTTGTGTTTCTGGCCGCGTTTGCCTGCAGCCTTGGCAGTGCTAGCAGCCCGACGTGGTTGTGCCTTCCGGACGGGCATGTCCCGGAGACGGGCTGCTCCGGCATCGCCCAGGGGATCATCATCGAACTCCGCCTCCTCGCTAACCTCTCGAATAACCAGTCGCTTGGTCTCGGTCCTCGGCTCGTAGATCGTCTCTGTGTAGCTCTCGATGCTGCTCAAGGAACTGGCTCGCGGCAGCCAGTTTTCCGTGCTGTCCATCGTATCCTGGCCCCTGTACAGCTCATCGGCCGAATGGGAGTTTTGCAGGCCGCGTCCATGGCCAGATGGCGCCGTAGTCAGCGCGTAGGTCTAGCGGTAAGCGGGTTAGTGGCAATCGAGCGGTGCAGGCAGGTGCGTTTAGTTGGGATTTTGAGTTTTATTTGGTGGGTTAAATGCAAAGAAACATAAGTGAAGAAACGAAAACGTTAATTAAAATAGTAGCAACGCAAAAGTCTCAAATTGAAATGAATTGCAGCTGGGTCAAATGAAGCATACAATACACACACGCCATAGAGATGTCTCATGCCCGGCATCTATTTATATTTGTATGCCCTACCCTAGGAGGCGATTCGGAATTGGAATTAGAATTGTGCAACTATGCAACTATACAACTGGGCAGCTGGGAAGGCGACAACGGCGATGGCCGAGTGGAAGTGGCGGAATGCAAATGTGGAAGCAAGGAGTGCCAGTCAGATGTCTAGGGTACTAGCTACGCACAAAAGACTCCGAAGCAAACGAGTTTCTTTGTCTTAAAACAAAGAAATAAAGTTATTTTCAGGCTGAATTTCGATGGTAAATACCTTGCATACATAATGAGTTCCTATTACCTTATGCGATTCCAGCTTCTTAATCAATACTCTTTCCCCAGAAATCCCAAATATTAGCTTAAGTAAAAATATATTTTCTCCCTTTCCTATCCTGCATTTGCACAGATGTCTTTGTCAGCCAACAAAGAAAGCTCAAGTGTTCCAGTCATCAGACGATTGACTCAGATTCTTTGTTAAAGACCGTATTGAGTTAACCACAAGGAATGCGCAACTGAACCTGCTAAACAAATCACTTACACCTTTCATTCTATGTTTTCTCTATTCTTTGACCTACATCAAGGGGCATTTGTTATCGACTGCATTTGGTTGCTGCACTTCAGATGCCATAAAATCTGTTGCAGTCCACAAGTGACTTGGCCCACATCTGTATTGTGTACAAAACAGTTGTGAATTGCGGCGAGTATCTGGGATCTTTGACATGGGTTTGTTCAGATATTGTTTTTATTACATTATTTCAACATGTTGATTTATCTTTCAGCTTGTATCACGTATAGTCTATATAGTGATCGGGCTACACAAAGAGAAACACACTACAAACTAAACCAAAACAAACACGCAAATGGCACAAAAGAGCATTCCAATCTAGACGTTTAGACTAAATAATAATAAAAGTAAATGTAAAGAGAAGGCGATCAAATGATGAAGGCGATGATGCTGATGATTCTCCGACGAGGAGCTCCCCGCACTCTGCTGCAGATTCGCTGGCCAGTTGGCGATGATCAAGATGAGCACGCGAGAGTGTTGCGCAAATTTTCGAATATAGAACAGCAGAAGCTGATGTCTGTTTGCTGCTCACTTTATGCAACGACGCTGGAGGCGATCGAAAATGGCCAAATGAATATGGTTACCGAGTCGAGTAAGTGTGCGAGATTGTGGGTGAGTGCGTCAGTGGGGGCAGTGTGTGGTGTGTGAGGTGCGAGCTGTGTGTGGGGAGGATTACCTTGATGGCCGTCTGCATGAGGACATTGGTGGCATAGTTTACTCCCTTGGAGCCCAGCTGCAGGACCGCCGAATAGCCGCGCTCTTTGGCCTGATTCACGTACTCGTCGATCTCCTGCACAAAGAGAAGAAATTATGATGTATTGAGCGATCTATATATACACTCGAGTTCTCTGGTCCCACCTGTTCGTGGCGCGTCAACATAGGATGCACGAATTTGCGATACAAAGTCGAACTGCCCTTTGTGGCCGGCGAGAGGAGCCAGAACACCAGGGCCACCTTCACCTCGTAGTAGAACGGTAGCCAGGAGATAAATATGTCCGTGAATGTTTCTATGCAGGTGAAAAATGCAAAGACAATCCAGTACATCATCCATTTAACCTGAGGCGAGAGATGAATGAACATTATAAACCTTAGCTCAGTTCGCTACGGTTTTTAGTTACGTGTTCAGATACTTACATATTCCTTGACATCCTTGGTCCTGACGGCCTTGTATGAGGCATATGCCGGGTACAGGGTGCCGCAGAACAATCTGAAAGCGGGAAACAGTAAACTCTGGGCACAAGTGCGAGGCGCAAGGAATATGACAATCAGTGAGCAGATGCAGGCCGTGTTGAAGGAGAGGCATGGCAGAGGACAGCGCTGCAGCAGCTCCAGCATTCGACCCAACGCATTGAGGTTCTGGACAACTTTGGGAGTAGGTGCGTTGGCCAGCGGAACTCGATCCTCCACTATGTAGGCACCCGCGTACTCATTCTCGGGAAAATCGCTGTCCAGCGAGCTCAGCGAGTCGCCCAGTTGATACAGCGGATATGGGGCCCGTTGTTGCTGTTGCTGCTGTTGTGGGGCGTAGATAAACTTTGGATACACGGGTATCACGTCCTCTGGCTGGTCCTCGAGCGAGTAACTGCGTCCGTAGACGGTGCCCGGCGGATGACGTAGGCGGCGGAGATTAGCTGGCCGCTGGTAGAAGAGCGGCGGCTCCTGCTGATAGATTGGCCTCATGGCAACGGGGATGCATTGCCCGCAGCACGGATCGCAGATAGTTCCTGGCCGCTAGAACGCCGAGCAGAGACTGCCGTAGCTCGGCGTCTAACGCTCAGGCGAGAGGTCTATTAATAAACCCACGATCGGGTCTAGAGAGAACCAGCAACAGAGGAGCACTCAATGTTTACACGTAGGAATGCGCCGCAGTTCCGAATGTTGCGACAGAGGCGTTCAAGAAAATAGCACCTCAGTATCAAGATATTTGAATCTTTAATTTGGAAAGGATACTTTAGCGAGTAATGGGAGAAATCGCCTCGATTTAATTCCTTAGATGTAAGAACTATATATCTTGACTATGATGTTAGTTATTGATTTGAACCGATTACTAATTTCATTATCAAAAGTAAAGTCTAGTTCGAAGTTAAGATGTATTGACATAATGGAAAATGCTAACGGAGGTATTGTGTGCTTGAACAAATGAGGTGCTAGCTACTTGGCCGCGACTGTGCCACACTATGGGCAAGCGTCGAGTTGCGATCTATAAATATTGACAACAATAGCGGAGTCACAGAGAGTCGCCGGGTCGCCGACAGGCTATATCCACATGTTCTGCACCCAAATCGGGCGAGGCGAGTGCGTCGGCCTCGGGAACACAGAGACGCAGAAGCTTGGAAAGTTGCAACTCCAAATTAGGAGTTCAATCGAGGGTTACACACACAGGCCGCGCACACTCGCGCACAAGTGAACGGTACTTTGCGACAGCTGATTAATAAACAAACAATCCGGCAATCAGCGAATCGAGGAACCACGGAAATGTATAAAACTTAGAAATCAGAAGCGTGACGCCCACACAATTAGGAAACGACGACGGGCTTCGTAGGTGCTTTTCTCGCTTTCGAAGGCCGAGCTTGAAAAGTTAGTTTTGTTTTTTTTTGGGGGTCAGCAGCTGTAGCGCTCTCACTCGCACTCACACTCACTTGCGGTGGCTATGAAGTCGGGATTTGCTATAGTAGTAATCGGTTATTACTCACATTATAAGCCGCGAAAACAGGCTGCTGATCATCTTGAGCGTCGCCTGGCTGCTCTAGGGGAAAACTGTAGGGTATTTAATTAGAGTCCACTCCGTTATCCTGGCCTCCTTTCCAACCCCAATTTTCACCTGGAATTTCCTTGACTTTTCCGTAAATTATGTGATTTGGGGTACTTTATGGGCAATATCGAAATAAAATCCACAGATTTCTGTTTAAGTCGATTTAAATTTCATTTACTTTTTGGTAACTGCGATTGAATTCGAAGGATTTCGAGATTAATTGGCTACGCAATTTTTAGCACCGTGTTGCGTCGCCTGTGGATAATTGCGAATCGCCAGCTCGACCTCTACTACATGGCTTTGTGCAATCACAGTCGAAACAGCCGATGCTTTGTGCCCTGCTTTGCAAATGCATTCGCATTGCCCGCGAACAAATCGCTTTTGTTTAATTCTCAGCAAACAAAAAGAAACGCTTGTAGGACAGAGACAGACGAACAACAACAAGGCTGCTGCGCTAGCGATGTGCTGAAATTTTCGTTCTCGCACATACTGTCCAAAACAAAATACCGTCTGAAAAAATACCAACAAAGTGCAATTGCCATATGGTCAACCGCTAAGACAAGATTGGTGAATACTTAATTCAAGCTAAGTTGGTTTCTTTTAGTTAACAAGTTCATCAGTTAGTTATAGGAGAAAACTATTTTTATATAAGATTTTATCCCATTTTCTTTTTAAAGGAACATCTATGAAATTTAAATCAGATTGTATTGTATATGTTGTTGGATTTTTTGGTGGTGAGTTTTTGTGGTGAGTTTCCTGAAAGTGACCGTACTGCAAGTGGCGCGCTTTTTGCTTGCCAACGTTTCCAACGATCTCAACTTGCAGCCACACCATCGACTCGATTGGGAAATCGACAAGCCGCAAAAAATTTGGCGAAATAGGAGCGAAAACAGACAAAAATGGCGCAGAATGCACCAGACTGCGAGGACACGCAGGTAAGCACAATTGCATAGCACTGAGATGTCAAACATTCCATTGGTTTTGGTCGCAGGACTTTCAATTCAAACTGCACCACAAGATTGTTGCGTTCAAAAAATGCGGTGAGCCCCGCAGCAATGTGAACCTGCTGGCGGTCTCCAGTAGCCGGGGATTGCTCTTTGCCGGGAGTCCAACGCAGCCGGAACTCAAAGGTAATGTAGCTTGAGTTAGCTAGGCTAAATATATAAATTTATCCTGGCACTCCTTGCAGTGATTATTGTAAAGGATTTGGTCAATGCGAAGAGCACAGCCCAACAGCCGCAGGCGCGTCTGGTGCCACTGCCCAGTATTCCGAATTACATTGCCTGCAGCTCCGATGGCAACCTGCTGGCCGTGAATCACACCCAGAACGGCACCAGCCTGCTCAGCATATATGCGGTGCTATCGTTCATGACCCCTGATGTACGTCCTGTTTATAATATTCGCCTCGCCGCCGAGGATCACGTGCACGGCGTCCAGCTCCTCTGGAATCCCGTGCTGCCCAACAGCCTGGCCGTTGTTTTGAGCAACGGAGCGCTCGCGATGTATGCCCTGAAGGAGGGGGGAAACTTTGAAATGCACTCGCTGGACAAAAATCAACAAGTTAAGTGCGGCTGCTGGTCGCCCAAGGGCAAACAGATCGTTCTTGGTTTTCCCGGCGGCACGGTGAAGCAGTTCAAGCCGGATCTGACTCTGGCCAAGACGCTTTTGTGTCCTCCGAATATACATGATGCCCCCTTTGACACCATTGCTATACAGTGGCTGTCGACTTTCCAGTTTGCAGTGATCTTTCTCCAGCATGGCGAGGACTGTAGCCCCTCGCTTTACATTCTAAATGCTCCCAAGGCTGGTGCGCCCAGCTACATAAACTACTATGACATCTGCTATAGCATGAACGGCCCGAGGAATCATCAGTTCGTATTTAGCCATGTGCCCCAGTGGAATCTGCTGCTCGTAGTCTCGGCCAATGGCGTAGAGGTGGGCATCATGCGGTCAACCGAGGCCGGCGATACACCCGCTTGGCAGCAGCTTACATTGCTGGATGAGGCACGCATTGAAATGCCCCTAAGTGAGGACAAGGATGAGACCTTCCCGCTGGGCTTTGCCTTCGACACTTCTACAACGCACCAGCTGACGATAAATGAGAAGAAGCTGCAGACTATGCCCATGGTTCATGTTTTGAGTTCGGATGGAGAATTGCTCTCGTTCAACTTTCTTAATGTGCTGCCGACGGCGGTGTCTGTTTGTTCGCCACCTCCTCCAGTGGCCGATACTTCTGGGCAGTTCAAGCCGTTGAATATGCTGCTTGCTAGTGAGGAAGAAGAGCAGCCAGCTTGGGCAGCCAGTCCCTCCAAGGCTCCAGCTGCAACTCCTGCTGCTTCCTCGGACATATCCTTTGCATTTACACCGAATACCGTTACTTCAACCCCAGCTCCCTCGAAGGATAAGCAACCATCATTGTTTTCTGGCTTTGGAGCAGCTGCAGCTAAGGCACCTGCTCCGCAACTATCTTTTGGTACTGCTCCGACTTCTAGTCCGGTTTCGTTTGGTGCTCCAACTACCAATGCAGCCAAGCCAACAACACCGTTTGGTGGGTTTGGCACGCAGGCAACGACTACTGCCATGGGAAGCATGTTTTCGGCTTCAGGAGCAAATGCCTTTGGGGGAATGGCATTGAATAAACCGGCTATTGCCAGTGTGACACCCCGAACAGCGGCACCTGGGTCAACAGTACCCGCAACTCCTGCTTCTGCTCCAGCAAACAAACCACTGTACACGGTTCCTTTAACATTCACACCAGTGGACACAAAACCAGCCACTTCAGCTCCTCCACAAATCGCAGATGAAAGTCTTAAGCCTGATGACACTGAGCCTATTATCAAGGACATGATTGCCCTACAAATCGAAGCCTTTAGCAAGGATATCCAAAAGCAAAAGGAACAGACGAAGGAACTCCTCAAAGGCGTAAGTAGTGTTGGTATTACACTGCTTCATGTATTAAAGTTGTTATTCCGCAGATTGCAGCACCATCTGCTTTGAGGGCATACGCAAAGAGACTGGATGACCTCCAAGAGCTCAATGAACAAGCCAAGGATGTGGAGTTCGAGTTAGATGTACAGGGATTGCGACAGGGTCTTAATGAGGCCTATGCCATCGTAGCAGAGTGCCGCGGGAAACTGGAGATTTATAGAAAACCAGAGTGGGTAAAGGACTCTTTGAATATATAAGCTATTTAAAACCCGTAATTTTCGTTTAGGATTACGCGTTTAATGAACTCAAGCTCCTGTGATCCCTCTGGCCGTCGCATGCTAGCTCGTCTTCAGAGCTACGTGGCTGCCAATGAGGCCCAGCTGCGTCTTGCCCAGCAGCATGTCGATTTGCAGTGGGAACAGTTTCAGGATGTTGTGCGGCGCAATTCGAAGTCTCGCATGCACATGCCTTGCCTAGAGGGAATCTATCAACGACTGACAAGACTACAAAATCTAACTTCTAACCAGCGAATTGTACAGAACAACATCAAGTCCAAACTGAAGGAGCGCGGATTGCTTCAGGCCGCACTGCTCGACCAGGAGAAAAGTCGCACCCGCACCAACGAAGCGTTAGTAGAAGTTATTGTGACCTCTCTCTTTATGCGACTATAACTTTTTTATTTAGAGTGGATACATTGACCGACTCCATTCTCACGATGAGTCTTAGCCAGGTAGTGGACTCTAATGCAGCCAAGCTCACTCGAGAAAGACTACAAAAAATCCGTAATATTGTTCAGCTGCAGAAGATCAATGTTATTTGTCCCCAGCGACCAGATCGAGTGGGGCTCAAGTCGGAGGTTATTTTGGAAACGAAACGTAGGGCGGAGCAAATTAAAAGGGCAGCAGCCAAGCCTGCAACAGCCAACAAATACACCCAAGCAGCAGTCGCTCCGCCTTCACCACCAGATGTTGCACCCACGCCAGCTGTTGCACCCATGCCACAAGCAACTGTTACAGTGGCTCCTCCGCTGCCTAAACCAATGCCATCTATACCGTCCGTTGTGGAAAAGCCTGGAGTGCCCACACATCCGACAACTCCAGTGGCTACGCCATTTTCCTTCAGCCAAAGCATCCCATTTGTGAAGACATCTACTGTGACGCCAACGACAAATACTGTGACTCCTGGCGAAGCAGCCAAGCCGGGTTTATCCATTTTCGGCGGCAGTACTATTTCCAGCTTTAGTTTTGGTGGTGGTGCTGCCAAGTCGGCACTCTCATTCGGAACAGGATCGCCAGCCGTGGCAGCTCCTACACCAAAACCAAACCCGTTGTCAGCGGTCGAAAAACCAACACCCGAGCCGACTAAGCCCAAAGAGCAGAAAGCAGCAGAAAGCAAAGAATTCAAGGCGGTACAACCCGAAACAGAAGAGTCAAAAGTACCCCAAAAACCAAAGGCAGAGACGGAAAACAAATCCTTTGGATTTGGAGGATTTACAGGAACTGGAGGTACTGTCGGAAATACTTCCAGCTCCCCGTTCAGCTTTGGCGGACTGGGTTCATCTCTAGGCTTCGGAGGAACAGCCGCTGCTGTGCCAAAATCTGAACCTTCCAGCACAGCAACCACTAGTGTAGCCACATCAGCTTCAACTGCACCATTTGGCATCTTCTCAGCAGCTTTGGCGAAACCATCCAACTCTGAACCGATCACCACGGTCACTAGCAACACAACCACCATCACCAGCAAGCCTACGAATGTAATTGCTTCGAGCAGCGTAACTGATGCTCCTTCCGTCACCACAACAAATGCAGTGACCAGCAGCACGGATCCTATTGGAGGCCTCTTTAGCTCTGTGACTATCTGCAAGCCCAACACTCCTGCAGGTAAGCTATAGTTTCCTTTATCAATATACCTTACGCATAAATGTATACGCTTATTTGGCATAAACTCTAAACGGCTATATATGTCTTTTACTTTGCAGATACCACCAAACCAGCCAACATTTTTGGAGGAGGTTTATCCGCTGGTAGCTTTTCATTTGGCGGAACGATTGATGCCTCAAAGGGATTATTCGGCAGTACCAAACCAGTGGCAACAGCTCCCACAAGTGTGACGGAGGCGAACAACAAAACTGATCCTATTTCAACCACCCCATCAGCCATTTCGACTACTACTGCTACGACGACTGTGTCTAGTCCAGCAGTAGTTCCTGCGGCAGTTACCGCAGCAGTTCCGGCAACATCGAGCACAACGGTAACATCTAGCACTGCTGTTCCCGGCAGTGCGTTCTCCTTCTCAAACGCATTTAGCACCCTAAGTGCGGGAGGTGCTGCAGCTCCAACTACCAGCGCTTCAGCTCCCTTAGCTGCCAAAAGCCCAACCGCTACATCTACAGGCAATAACTCGTCGAATTCAGTGTTTGGTGGTGGCTTCGCAGTAGCAACATCAACAGCGGCTCCAGTGGCTAGTCCCTTTCAGTCAGCTGCAAAAAGTCCAGTTTCGAGTGCAAACATTTTTGGCAGTATACCTAAGGCGGAGACCAGCGTTTTCGGAGGAGCTACAACTGCTCCTTCAAACACCACGGCTGCGGCAACACCAGATGCACCACCAGCGGGTCTCTTTGCATCGGCCGCGATTAGTAACCCTTCGCCGTTTGGTAGTCCCACGACTAGAGCACCAGCCTCTGGCGGTAACATTTTTGGTCAGGCTGTTAAGCCAAGTGTCTTTGGACAACCAGCACAAGCAGGCGATAGCGGAGGATCTATTTTTGGTGGCGGATCCGCCAGTACACCTTTTGGATCCAGCTCAATTTTTGGAGGAGGTAATACGCAGGGCGCAGTCGGCGCTCCGGCTGCAGGAAGTACTTCAATTTTTGGCCAAAAAGTGTTTGGTCAATCATCAGCGGCTGCACCGGCAGCAGGTGGGAATATATTCTCCAATCCCGTCGGCAGTCCGCAAGCTTCTCCTTTTGGTGGCGGAGGAAACTCTATTTTCGGATCACCAGCAACAGCTCCGCCCGCATCTGGCGGATCGATCTTTGGGGGTGGCAGCAGCTCTGGTGGATTTGGCTCCTTCACGCAGACGACACCAGCTCAGGGGGGCTTCGGTGGTGGATTTGGCCAGGGCGGGGGTGGATCTGTGGCCCAGACAGGTTTTGGCTCACCACAAGCCCCGCAGCAGCAAACTACGACACCAGGTGGGTTTGGAGCCAAGCCCGTTTTCGGTGGATCCCCGGCCTTTGGAGCTAGCCCCACTTTTGGGGGAGGTGCCACCTTTGGCAGTCCGAAGGGTTTCGGTGGATTTGGCGGTGCCAGCCCAGTAGCCTCCCCTCCACCCTTTGGTGCTGCTGCAAAGCCGGCACAGGGAAACATTTTTGAAACGTTGGGGGGACAGGAATCGGGACTCTCTTTCGGAAATCTAGCACAGACTGGAAACTCAAATGCACAGAAACCAGCGTTTGGCGGGTAAGTTCGACCGACATACATACATATGCATACTTATATAAGTATTTCCAAGAATGCATACGACTAACGAAATATTAAATTTTACTATTTCAGATCGAGCTTTATGAATTATCGTTGAGTTCATAATAAATGTGTTGCATAACTCAATAGTTTTGCTTGTTCAGTTTTCATGAAATAAGAATACCAGTTAAAATTAAAAATCTTAAATCTTAAATCTTTATTAAAATTAAAAAAAAAAAAACTGTGTTTTTACTTCACGCGAAATGTGTGTACTGAACTTTATTTAGTATTTATAGTCTAGTATGATAAGGGTTTCTTTTTTTATGAAATACTTGCTATGGTATTATGCTCATGCTAAGGTTATCACCTATTTCATTCGAACATCTCATGAGATGCAGACACGTCTGGCTTGGATTCCCGTCATTTTTTGGTTCCTCAAAGATGTGGGTGCTTCAATCTTCTTGGACCAGATCTGTGGAATCAATATCGCACTCAAAATCACCGGCGGGCATAATGCAGCATTTCAAAATTCTGTCTGGATGGCAGCTGTACACAATCGGACACATTTTATCTGCGGTGGCACGCTGATTCATAAGCGTTTGTATATTTCAACGGAACGAGATTAATTAATAATACAAATATTGCTTTCTTAGGATTCGTTTTGACAGCTGCGCATTGCATAGTTGACCAAGACGTCCAGTGAGTATAATTTGATTTACTTTGAAGTGAAGATGATTCTCATTCCGATATTAACAGATCAGTGAGTTTGGGTGCCTACAACAAGAGTGATCCTGCAGATCGGAAAGACGTCATAACAGCAGTAGTGCATAGTTCGTTTGACGTTCGTGCTTCCTATGAAAATGACATTGGCCTGCTAAAGCTGTCCAGCGACGTTATCTTTAATGGCAAGTGATTGATTTGTTCGTCCCCCCAGAAAGTGTTACAAACCATACCTTACTATTTCCAGCCCTTATTCGTCCAATCTGCATCGTTTTGAACAAGAGTATGGCCAACCATATGCGCAACATGCGGACCTTTAAAGCCTTTGGATGGGGAACATTACGCGGCAACAAGACATCCGATATACTTCAGACAATCATCCTTAATCATTTGGATCGTGAAGAGTGCTATATGGAATTGTCTGTTTATCCCAGTGAGAAGCAGATATGCGCTGGTGTACCTTCCGGAGACACCTGTGGGGGCGATTCTGGTGGTCCCCTGACAAACGATGTGTTTATTCAAGGTATCGGCAATCGGGAAGTTCAGTTCGGGATCATCAGCGTTGGCAAAACATCCTGCGATGGACAGGGAGTGTATACCGATTTGATGAGCTTTGCGGACTGGATTAAGATGACAATAGAGAGGTTATCTATCGAGGATGAACCACAGTCTGCACCCTTCTACAAAATTATACCCCAGCAGCAAGATGTTTTTTTGTACAACGACTGTGGCGGCGCCAACATTGCTGCGAATTTGGAGGCACTTATTCGTTGGTCGATTTTTTGGACTCGGGGCATTTTCGTAACACACCGTGCGTATTACTGCATTCTTAGAAAACAATAACGATAAAAATATTTTCCAGAGTTCGTGTTAACCAATGCAAAACGCTTGCCAGAAAACTCATCAAACTTGTAGGTGTTATCGGAATGGTACACTTTAAAACGAAACTAACAAAGTATTTGAGTTAACCAACAGGCAGGTATATCTGAAGGGAAGGACGCAATTCTACGGGATGTATAGCGTGTTCGGCGTCTTCCCAAATGATCAAAATGATGTAGCGTTGCTTAAGCTTAATCGACCCGTGACGGGCCCAGGTAACTTTTGATATTCATAGTGTATTTCGATCACTAAACTCTGGCTTTGCAGACGGATTTAAACCCATATGTATGCTGGCGAACGTAGTAGACCAACAGAGGGCCGCGTCTACTCCTCCCTTCACCATGTTCTTCGAAGCTCCCGATAATGGAACTATATATGATATCAGTGTGGCCCTTGGAAACCCCTACCAATGCTCAGGTAGAATCCAGAGACGAGTAGAGTGGAATCAACTGTGCGTCGAACATCCGTACGGAATGGGCTTCATTGGGAGCTACATACTGGGGAGGAAGGTAACGAACTCGGGAAAGACTTGGTTAGTTCTATTTGGTATCGTCAGTGATTCTTCAAATGGTGTGTACGTTTTCACAAACGTTATGAAGTTATCGGAATGGATTGCAAATACGATAAGGATTAACTAACTTTAGAGATCAACTCGATATGCGCTAGCCGAACATATAATCCATTTGATAAATAATAAATGCTTTATATGCCTTTCCCCCATCTATCTGAACACTTTCAATGTCACAAAGTATTTGTGAATGTAAATTTGCTTTGTAAAAAAGACTTACCCATATTTTGGGCACCGCCAAGGCGGTTACTGATACCATTATTTTAAAGCGACAGTTTATTTTGGATGTACTTAACTTTATTTATATGTACTTAATGCGTATATTTAATTTGATTAAATACAGTGACTATGTTTCTTTGCACATTTACGATAAGACAATGCGAAAACATTATGTATGCACGTACCTAACTGCAAAGCTTGCTTTATAGTTTTTATTTTTGTGTGATTTGTGTGGCTTGGATTTGTTTCTTGTTTTCGTTGCAAGAGCATTAACGCCTATTCAAAATATTTACAATTCACTAAGTTGTGTGGAATCATGCGTTGTGCGTTTTGTGGTAAAGCTTCCGCACCTGGAAACGCCGCTGCAGCGCAACTGCGTTATGGCAAAATCGAAACTAAAGAGGGCTCACAATGGAAACAAGAGTGCACAGATAAGAGTCGAATCGAGGTCAATTGTCTGTTTTTTTAAACAAGGGTCAGCTTGAAATAATTCATTTAAGCCTAACGTTGTATGGAAAACCCAAACAATTTTTGTGATTATTTTAAAATCTATTGAAAGTTTACGCAATCTATCTTTAATGGACCAACGATTCAATACTTACATACTTAATATTTTGTTTTGTGAGGGACGAAACAGAGTGAGAGTAGAACTTAAAACGAACATTAAATAATCGGATGTGTTTTGAGCTTTAGTGCTTCGGATCCTTGTTGTAGTCCACATAGACGCGTACCACCTCCCCGGAATACTTGCGCTGCGAGGGCATGAAGTAGAAGTCCGGCGTATCGGACCCACCGTTTTGTCGCGGATCGTCACGCGACCGGTCGTAGCCAGAGTCCCGATCGCGGTCCTGGCGCTGGCGCCGCTCCTCCTCCCTTTCTCGCTCGCGCTCTCTGTCCCGGCTTCCTTGGCGCGCGGCCCGCCTGTCGTGGGTGTAGTAACCCGAGGGCTGCATGCTGGCCGGGCTCTGCTGGTACTGATGCGCCTGCCGCGGCAGGGAATAAGCTCGCTCCGCATAGGAGCTCCGGGAATAGGGTGCTCCTCCGACGCTGCTCTCCTGGGTGGCACGTCCGTTGCCCCGACTGCCATTGCCATTGGAGCTTTTGCCCTGGCCGTTTGGACTCTCGTAGTACATCTGGGACTTGCTGGTGGGCGAATGGGACATGGGAAGTGTCGTCTGCTGGCTGCTCGTTGTCGACTGATGGCGGTTGCGAGCCTTCTCCTTGCCCGAACTGCTGTTCGTAATGTTCTTCTCCTCCGTTTCGCCATAAGGGTCAAAGGCATAGTTGGTGTTGGAGGCGAACTCCTTCCAGGGTGAGTTTTGAATAAGTTTCTCCTGCAAGTACAATGAGATTTTAGCGTGATTTAGTTGAAATTTCGGTGGGTTTCCATCAAGTTACTCAGCCAGTCAGCAATTGGTGTGGGAATTTGGGAATCGTTGGGTGGACCATGTACAACGCAGACAACAATATTTTATAATGAAATACTGTAGGAAAAAGAATTAATAGGGGTTTTTAACTGTTCTGCAAAGGTGCCGTCGTTTAATCAGAAAATAAAATTCTAAAACCAAGATGCAGGAGGATTCTTTCAAAACAGAGTATATGGTTAATAGACGGTGAAGTGTTCTAGGGATCTAGCAGAGGATTTAGAGAGCAGAATAGGGTTTCAAAGATTCCAAGTGTCCAAAATTGTTGGGATCTTTCGTAGCACATATCAAATGCTGACTGGTCAAGAGAACCCGCACACAAATGAAGAGAAATGCAAATAGATGTTAATTAGATAGAACTGGAAACACAGAAATGGGTTAAGTAACAGTCGCAGAAAGAGAAGCAGTTCTGAGATTACCGTCCAGTGAGGCGGGATGGTGGGTTAAATGACAACGTTAATACAACAACAGATACCACAGAAAATAAATAGAGTTTCAAATTACCGATTTAGTTATTGAATTTTGATAAACGCGGCACCTACGCAGACGCAGATACAGTACATGATCAAAAGGTTTCCGGTACTTAAACTAACTACAAGATGGGTTCGGTTCGGATTAACACGTAAATGCGCTTAAGGTAGTTGTAGCTGATGCTCGCTTTACAGGTGGATCGGGCAGTAGGGCAGTATGTCTAGGGCGTACATATTATCTGATCTGATCTGATCTGAATTTAATTTGTAGAGTGAGTCTTTTATAGATCGCTAGAGGGCTGATAGTAGCGCTGGTGCTGTCGCTGTTGGTACATGCGCCACTCTTCGGGAATTACGTAAACCAGCTTTGAACGACACGGTTTCAATGGGGAAAGATTAATAAGAAAGGAATGAAAGACGCCAATTCGACACCGAGAAGGAAAATCTTTAACTTACTGTCCATAACTATCGGGTTTCTCTGTGTCGAAGAGGCTTATGCTGATCTCTTACGATCGGGTTATCTCCATATCACTTACCTTCGTGTTCTTGCTCTTTCGCGATGTCTTCCAAATGGTGCAGAAGGCCTGGATCAAAGCGATGAGCACCAGGGCCGCAATTAGTCCCAGGACGATGTACAAACGTGTCTCGGAAAGATCGAAGAAGGAGAGCAGTGTCTCCTTGGCATTGGGCTCGGAAGAGCTCTTGTCTACAAGAGAAAAAAAAAAAAATAGGTTATGGAAGCACTGTATTACACGCTTCAGATCTTACATTCCAATGCCTCAAAGTCCAAGAACTGTGGATCCACCGTTAGAGAGCCCACTCGACCGGTGGCAACCTGATCCTTCAAAGCCGAACGAATCACATCGGCGTTTTTCTGGGCTGCTGCCTCGCTGGTTTTATCCACCTCGTTGGTCTCTAAGGCGTGCTTCTTCTCCACATCCGCCTTGTCGAACATGGCCTGGACCTTGGCCACCATAGTGCTGCCCTCCCTGAAAGAAATGTAGACCAATTAATCAACTTCTACTTGATGTATCATATTGATAAAACATACTTCTCAAAGCCGAGAATCTCTGTTTTGTAGTAACCAGTCAACGGACTTAGAATACCATTGAATGAATCCGATATAGTTGCCGCCAGATTGTTGAACTCTACGGTTCCCGGCTTCGGCGCCTCATAGGATTCGCCCAGGTTCATCAGCTTAACGGCAACGGCGTAAACAAGACGGCTTGGAGCCGGAGTGCTGGTGCCCACAAAGACGGACTCCAGTTCTATGAAAGGTCAGAATTAGTAAAGTCCTCTTTGTAACTCAATGGATCCCTTACCCTTGCCGCAGGACTTAATGCAGACGCGCTGAGAAGAGATTGGAGGAACTTGCTCGTGTTTGCGGATCTTCTTGTTCACCACATTAAAGGCACCGCCCAGAACCGGGAAGAATAGATAGAGGCAGTGGTCGTCGGTGAAGGACAAGTCCTGTTCGTCATTGCTGACCCGCTTGCGATTGAACTCCAGAATGGTCACACCCTTCTCAATGCGTCCTGATGCGTTGTAGATGTCCTGGCGATCATCGAGCTTCGGCGGAGCGTAGCCCAGCACCCAGGTGTCCATTAGGAAGGGTCTTCCACTGCGTCCGTCCACCCAGCCAATGATCGCATCCGTCTGCGACATACGCTGATCATCGCTGAAACCTATTCCCGTCCAGGTCTGCGTGTTTGACGTTTCAATGTGCCAACGCATCTCGTCACCCTTTCCGACCGTCTCCCAACTGGCGTAGTACTCGCAGGTGTGCTCCTGGGGCGAGCAGTTGGACGGATACTTCCAATGACCATAACAATCGTTATCCAGCACATTGGTGCCCAGGTCGTTACGGTCTGTGCTCGTGGCTGACTTTTCTTTTTCTGTTCAAATATGGGTAAGTTAGAAAAGTGGCAAATATATCTTATACGATAAAATTTACTATGTTTAAATTTGAAATTAATATTTCCATTTTTAAATCTTTTTAAAACCGAAATTTGTAGATTACTTACCGAAGAAATTGATCTGGGTGACGCCTCGCTGCATTTGGTGTCCGTGGTATTTAAGTTCATCCTGCTGATAGAAGTTTTTGACAGTTGCTATCTGCGTTTCCAGGCCAGAGGCTGGAACATGAACATATGCTTCCGGCTCCTGACCCTTGGCCCAAATCACATGGGTGAGGGCATCGTCTAGAGTGTGATCGGTGGGCTCATTCGCAACCAGTTTTTTGCGGAAGATTATCGTGGTCACGCCATTCTCCTCAAAGCCCGTTCCCAAGGCCAGGTTTGACTTGCCGCCGAAGAACTCGTCGGTGTGGGGAGTCGATCGATCACGGCTGTAGTAGTCACCCACTCTGCTGGCCATTCCTCGGGCTGCTCCGATCACGATGTCCGTGCAGTCCATTCCATTGAAGTCATGTCGTGGTGTGTAGGGGTTTAGACGGTATTTGGGTGAGTCTGTAAATAAATGAAAGATAATAGATTAATAGGGATATCCGGAGATCATTGAGATGTTCTATCCTTACCAGCTTCACGACGTTGGCGATCTGACTTGGTGCTAACGCGATATGAAACACTTGTAGAAACGGAAGAGACACCCTTTTTGGCAAAATCTCCAGCAACTCTCTTGGATTTTGAACTCTGGGCCTCCGGCTCAGACTTCGGTTCCGGTTCGCTCTTGGGTTCCGGCTCGCTTGTTGGTTCCGGTTTGCTTGTGGGTTCCGGTTCACTTGTTGGCTCAGGTTCGCTCTTCGGTTCTGGTGCACTCTTTGGTTCAGGCTCGCTTGTCGGCTCTGGTTCGCTCTTGGGTTCCGGTTCACTCTTGGGCTCTGGTTCACTTTTGGGTTCCGGTTCACTCTTGGGCTCAGGTTCGCTCTTGGGTTCCGGTTCGCTCTTGGGCTCAGGTTCGCTCTTGGGCTCCGGTTCGCTCTTGGGCTCAGGCTCACTTTGTGGCTCTGGTGCGGCCCTAAGCTCGGCTAATTGCTTTGGTTGTGGTTCGCTCTTAGGCTCCGGTTCACTCTTGGGTTCCGGTTCACTCTTGGGTTCGGGTTCACTCTTAGGCTCCGGTTCACTCTTGGGCTCCGGTTCACTCTTGGGCTCCGGTTCACTCTTGGGTTCGGGTTCACTCTTAGGCTCCGGTTCACTCTTCGGTTCAGGTTCGCTCTTAGGTTCCGGTTCGCTCTTAGGTTCAGGTTCGCTTTTTGGTTCGGGTTCACTCTTGGGTTCGGGTTCACTCTTGGGTTCCGGTTCGCTCTTGGGTTCCGGTTCGCTCTTGGGCTCCGGTTCACTCTTGGGTTCCGGAACAGAGGCTTCCAGTGTTGTGGTCAGATCTCCGATGTCCCGTATCAGCGGGAAGTTCTTGCACTCCGGTGTCATGCCACGTGGTCTCCAGCCCAGGCCGACCCAAGATGTACCATTGACCTTAAGTACCATCTCAATCTCCTTCTGTTCTTCAAGCAGCCTCCAGTAGACGTGGTAGTCAGGTGAGAGCTCCTTTTTGGAATAAGAGGAGAGGTCGAGGCTTGTGCTCTTGTAGGGCGACCGTTTGTTGCATCCAATACCGAACCATCCAAAGTTGCAGTAGCATTGTTTCTTAGGCAGCGAGGTTCCACCCAGTTCCACGCACTTGCCCTGGACGCCGCAATCGGAGTCGGCAGAGCACTCATCCTTGTACTGGCACTGCGGGCCATAGAAGTTCTTGTCGCACTTGCACCGCGAGGGGAAGTATTTGCCATTGCCTGAACAGGTCTCCTTGAAGTCCTTTCGGAGCTTGATGTCTACATCGGCGCAGGACCAGAAGCGATAGCTGGTGGTCCATTCATCTGCCTGGCGAAGCAGACGCAGAGTGCAGTTATAGCATTCAAAGTCGTTCGGAATCTTCACTTGATAAGACTGGGCTCTATAAAGAGGAAGGTCATCTAATATGCCATTACAAATCCTACGGATAATACTTACGTGACATCAGTGCTCACAAACTCCGAGTTATTTACATGTGGCGTTAGGTCCAGTACAGGTCGATCGAGGGCATCCAAAAGTTGCAAACGAAAACCGCCCTGGAAAAGTGGATGATAATTATTAATATGGTTGCGCCAAAACAATGACTGAGAACTTGTGATGCGGTGTCGTGCAGCCAGGCCGCAAACATGGGAATCTCGAGACTCGGGGCTTGACTTTGACTGCGTGCATGTGAGGCAATCGTTCGAGAATGAATTCTCGGCTAATTAGCCCTCGCAGATGGAATAGGAACCCCAAGGGGGCGTGTCTGCTCCCATTGCAGCAGATCCATCTTACCTTGTGCGCATAGGCCAAATGCCAGGTGACGTTGAACTGCGTGCCGGAGAGCAGCGATGTGCGGATGGAGCCTGAAATTAGGAAATCAGAGCGTGTTCAGTGGGCCGGTGATTACATGTGACAGTCGTCGAGTCGTCCAGGGCCATCTATTTGCCCAGATCCCGTCACATACATAATTAAATCCACTCCCCCTGGTATCGAACTGGTTCTGCATTGAATGGCATCGAGTACACCTGCATCTTGTGTACCCAAACTCCCTCAGCAAATTGTGCATGACAGCCCAGCTGACGAGCTGGAATGCCAGTATGCATCAGGTAGATATATACACCCATATGTGCATAGACCCAGCCCCAACATCTTTGTGAGCCTGCCCAGACAAATTTCATACTCGTCTGTTGCATAAGAGCCATGCGGTAATCTTCGCTGACCAGCTGTGAAGAAGTAGAGGCTGAATGGGGCTCTTCAAGAGGGCCAGGCATGCACTAGCAAAAAATACTACTGGCCTAGAGTTTTTCAACTATTTAACCGAAGGAATATTAAGGAAATTCAATGCGAATTGCCGCAGTTTTTAATGGAACTCTTGAGGAAGAACACTCGTTAATCGTTGCGTTAGAGCTATCCTACAGATGCCTTACTGACCAACATCATAAACATTTTTCTCTGTGTCCAGATGGACATGAGGAGCTATCAATGACCAGCTCGCACATCGTTTGGCAGCCAATACACGGCGATGGAGTCGCTAATTGAGGCCATTAAACGTTTATAGCGAAGCTCGATCTCTGAAAGCGAAAGGAGGAGTGTCACTTTTCCGATGTCTCCGCGTTTGTCTTGGCCAATAAGGAAGCTGAAAATTATGATTACTACGGGCACGAGATCGCGCAGCCAGGTTAGCCAAACTCAAGGAGGCTGGGAACATAAAAACGGCTGACCACTTGAATCACTCGATAGCAGGTCGAAATGGTCGTGCGGCTGGCAGTTGGTCATCCCAATATGGGCATAAAATGACATTTGAAGCGATGGACATGACGCCAAGTGGTTTTGTCTAACCCACAATGGGGTATATATGTATACATTGAAAGCGCCTCTGGAAACCACATTTTCTGAGTTCCCTTTTCAGGGTATTGAATGGTTCTGACTCTACATCGAAACCAGCTAACGCCATTTGTGGGTCAACTTTTGGTTTCTATTGCGCAACCAGCGGAGGAAATCAGCTCCACTCAGCTGGAAACCAACTGGGCTTCCCTTGTTGGTTTTCTGGGCCACTGGGAAATGCAAATCAGTTTGAATCGAATGCGGATCAGTGCATTCTCAACATTTGATTGCACCTGACGGGCCGCAGACCTCACACAGCTTCCCATAACTCAGCCCGATTTCGCTTTGTTTTGGACTCGAAACGGAAAGCGGCCAAACCAGATCGAGAAATAGGTTAAGCGACTATCGGTGGATAAATCAAGTGTTCCCATTAATAAATCGAAACAACAGACAAATTATGCTCGAAAAGGGGCGGCAAGCCATAGCTGCTCGGACCTGTATCCGAATCCGAATCGGAATCGCATCTGAATCCATGCACCAAATTAGCAGGTGTTTTTCGGTTACTTTTTATGTTTCCCATGGCTCGGAATCGATCGTTCGAAGCTGTCTGGTTAATATTTTGTACGCCTTTTCGTGTTTCGCCTCTACTGCGTCATATTTCCCATGAGCAGGCCCGCGAAAGTTGTTCACCTTTGCGTTTTGTTTTTGGAGGCTGTTCAAATTTTGTATCTGTGTGCTGGTTGAGCTTGAACTCGCCGGCGACGTCTGGCCATTTCGAAAGTCCGTCCCGCTCGGCCGCTGGATTCAAATCGGTCGGGGCCGCCTTGACTGACCGCCCCATCTCCGGCGGAGATGCGCGTGAAATCGGTTTATAATTGATTGGAAACTTGGCTAATTTGATCATAAACTGAATTCCATCGATCGACGGAGGGAGAGGCTGTCGGGCTTAGTGCTGATTGAATTTCGGTGGCCTAATAATGGTGCTTGCGTCGAGTATAATAATACATTGTTAGATTCATATTTGTTTCATATTTGTTTCGCCGCACTCCAACGAAATGTTGGTCCAACGGGCCGGATATTGGAGATAAATAAATATTTAGGCGATGGGGTAATGTTAAATTCTTACCACTAACGGTTGGCCAAATCCTTAGCTTAGATCCGCGCCAATATAGAAAGCTAAAAAGAGCAGCAGTGGATTAGAACCCGGTGGGTATTTTTTAATGGGTGGCATTACATCATGCTCTCCCCCATCCACTTCCTAGCTCTGCTTCCCCCCGCAAGGCAATTTGCTGTTGTTGATAGAAGAATGTTCGCTTGCATGCATTCTAATTGCATGGGGCCAACTACAGGAGCAAGTGAGCAGAAAAGAAGAAATCAACAGCCAAATATGGTCGCCGCCTCTCACGAAGCCGTAAACAAAGACTTCCGCCTTGCAGACACTGTACTGTACTATACAGGGTGCACTGCAAAAGGTTGACAAATACACTGCCAGACAGCGTTTGCCTCGGCTAACGAAGCGTTGCGCTTGCGCCGTGGAGGGCAATAAATTTCAGCATTTCTTGCCGCCAAAAAGGGGGAGGGGCGTGCGCAGTGGCATAAGTAACGTGCCATAAAATTCATTTCGCTTTGGCAACCCTACACAGGCAGTTTGTTGCCACCGTTCGACGTTGTGGTCGCCACTGCCGCAAACCAACCTGACCAAGTGGCTGAAGTTGCACGGAGCACAAAACCTAAGTCTAACGGAATATTGAATCAGGAACAGATTGATTCGATTTAAGTAAATGAAATATTCCTAAAATCCAATAATAATCAGACGTTATTTTGCTCTGTGCACCATTTGCATTCCCTGTGTTGTAGCTACTGCTACTGTGGTCAAGGAGTTTCGCTTTAGTTAATTGCTCGTGACGTTGTCTCGGCCAGCCCCTTAGGAGGCCTCCTCGGACCGACCCGCTCCGATCCAGCCCAATCCAATCCATTGCGATCCGATCCACTGCTCCACACTTGGCCCCACAGTCCACTCCACTTGCCGGTTGGTATTTATGGCTCCACATGCACTGGGGTGCAGATACATTGCAGTGTGTGCTAGCTGGCTACTTGTGCATTCCCCAGCAATATTACGTATACGTAGCGATGTCCGTGTCGACGGCTTAAATGTCATTTATGACCGGCGCTCTCATTGATATTCTGAATGGTTCACAATGCGACATTTCGCTGCAGGATTTAGCCTAAAATATCAGCTCGACCGCAGTTTGCAGTGATAAACGGGCATCGGTTTCTGTCGCGAGTCGCGGCAACTGCGATGATAAATCTCTTTCGTAGCTTATTGAATGTTGCTCAAGTCGGTGGCTGCGGTTGCTGCGATTGCGGCTGACTAATTGACATTTGCATTGAGTTGATTGCTCTTCTAATTATCGGAACCGATGTGGATGTCAACTCCATTGGATGGCTGGATTGCCGTATTGCCTAACCGATGCTCGCTGGCTGGCATCTGCCGACATGTGACACAAGAGGCGACCACAACTTGACCTCCATTCCAGAGCACTCAGCACGCCAGCAGACAATTACAAGCCATGAAAAAAGAAACATGAAAACAAAGCCAAATCAAAACAAATCGTGTGCCAGCAGACACTGAGACAAAGGCTGTGGAAAAGAGTGTCAAACACGAACAAATTGAGATGGATTAGATTTGAGAGGCTGGAATGGATTCGAGAGGGGCCAGCGCAATGCAAACAAGATGCAAGACGATGCGCAGAGGTCAGCAGTCAGTCAGTTGGTCCCCATTCCAATCCCTGCGTTTTTGTAGGCCAGTGAACCAGTTGCAAGTCGCCGATGATGATGGTGATAGAAAGGGCAGCAGCAGCAAAACAACCTCAGCCTCATTTGGTTGTCACTGTCGGTTGCAGATACAACTGTATACAGCGACCTATCTGCAGATAGATCGTGGAACTCGATAGACTAGGTTTTAAGCAGTTGTATTTTGGATATATCCAGCTTTAGGTATTTACTGTTACAGTAAGTTAAATTGCAAATATGTTTGCTGATCCTTCATTATTGAAGTTATTCTATTTACCATCATCGATGTAGTTGTCAACATTTTCGTCATTTCGTAATCGTGGATGGTGGCCGGAATAAGTCGCCACTCGCCAATCAACACGCTCTGCCCCCGGCGACTTCTGTGTGCCGTAATGCACAAGTGAAAGTTTTTCACTTGCAGCATGTTGCATTCCACTTTGCCTCTCGTCGGCGCATACATCATCATCATCAAGGCGGCCAGTGAGCTGGAGCGGCCCAAACCGCAGTTGCAGTTGCAGTTGCCATGGCTAAGACCTGCTTTTTGGCCAGCTCGAGACGCGTTTGGCAAGCTGCAGCAAACAGAAATCAGCGAACAGCAGCCGCAGGCGAAGGCAAAAGTTGTCATGCCCCAAAATGGGTTAAACGTGCCGCCGTTGCCCACGTTGCGTATACGCAATGTGCGCGCGTATATATAATTAAAAAAGCGGGCAAAACAAAGCGAAATGAAACTGCAAACGAAATTGAAAATGAAAACAAAAATATGGGCAAAAGTGCTGCGCACAAAAATGTCGCCCAACGGGTTGTACACTCTGCACTACACAATGTATGCACATTATTCGAGTGTGTGAGCCATACTTTATGGACATATCCATGGAAATTGATTTGGCATTTTGATGCGGCACACGTGTTCCAGTTGCCAATTACCGACCAACTCAAGGCAATTGTCGGCTCCGAGTGTCTATAATTGATATGCAAACAGTATCGATGAGACCAACCCAAAAAAAACACACACCGAAAAAGATGCCCCCTTGAAATCAAAGGTGTTATTTCAATTTATTTTCGAAAGTGCATAAGAGCTCCAAGATCCAACGATCATCATATCATAATCGTAATGCTTATAATTTGTGTGACCCAATTTCTTTGCCTGCTCCGCAGTGGATCCCCACTCACCTGCGAACAAGTGAATGGCGGTCGAGTTGCTTCTCCGCGCTCGCGATATGCAAATTAATTGGTAACACTTTGCAGCAGAGTTAACAATAACAACAGCCAGCTGCATTGAGCAACATGTATGGCATATATGTAAGTATAACAATAACAATAACAACGGAGCATAAGCATATGCATATGCACATTATGCAAGCGAGTGCAGAAGCAAAAGTTTTTAGTTTTTAGCCGCAAACTGCACGCCTCTGAATTATGAATACATTTAGCCAGCGTGCAGTGCGTTTCACAGGTGTAAGTCATTAGCAGCCTCGCTCGAGTGACATGAATCGATATCAATTTCCATGGATTCAAGGCCTCAGCTCGTGGAAAGATGATATCATCTTTAGATGCACCCCGTTTTCGACAGATTTTTAGACAAAATTATGAACGATCAGCTCTAGCTTCATCTATTGTCATTTATATATTAATTTAGGGCATATGCTGCACAGCATTTCCGATCCATATCTAAGCTCTTACTTAAGCTTATGAAACGCACTGTTTTCCTACAGCTGTATGTGTGAATTGAACGTGCTTGACCAATTACAGTCGGCAAACAAAGCGCACATAACCAGGCGTAATAAGCCATAATATTATATTCAAAGCGTGCCTGGCAGACGAGCTACTACCAAACCAACAAAAGTTGGCCAACAATTGGCAATTGGGAAATGCACTTTCTGAGCATCTGGGCTTGATTCATGTGCCTTACTTCCCACGAACTACATTTTAATCAGTTTTAAGTTATATGTTATATACAATATTATACAATTGCTATTTTCACCAGCTTTGATGAAGTGATAAATATTTGTGTTTCGAATTAATGAAATTATTTTCGTGCCACATTTCTGTGAATTTAGCACGAATTAACACATTCCAACTTATTTTTATTGACTAAAAATGTGATTTTCAGTAACAGACAGTTCGACTTATCCAAAGTATAATATTATAAAAGCAAAGCTTTTTTTAAAACGAAATGCCATCAATCTAAGTGGATTTTCCAATTATTTATCAGTGTAGTTTTATGGCTATCCATAATCCAGGTCACTTTCCTGGCAAATAAAATTCCCCGGAGAACAAACACTCACCTTTGGGCATGCCACATGGCGCCTTCGTTCGCGCATTGTCCAAAAAGTCCAGGTCGAATTTGCGGGCAGGTGGATAGGTGAGGGCCACATGGGCCTCCGATCCCAGATATCCGAGGTAGCAGCACCAGGTGGCCAGCAGCAGCAGGGCTCTTGCGGTCCATGCGAATGGCGAATGTCTTGTGCTTTGTATAGACATTTTGTATAATTTATTTCTTTACAATTTTCGGCGATTGTCGGGGAGTTTCCTTTCGCATTAGCACCGCTCGCCGTGTTTATTGAAGCGCTTCTCTTTCTCTTCTTTTGTGCAATTGATTTTTACGGGGATTTTGGCGGTGTTTTTGGAAATTATATAATTAATTTCGCCACAAATTGGACGCACATCTCAGCCGGCAACGGTTGACTCTGAAAGAGTTGAATTTATAGACAGATATTTATTAGCCAAGAATTGCAAAACTTTTGGGGACTGAAGCTGAAGCTGGAGTATCTGGCAGATGAATCTGTGAAAATGATTTCTTACATTGGCCCAAACAATGACAAGGAAATTTCCCACAGGCCCATTAAAGTTTCTTTTTGCCGAAAGTGTCGAAAGATGCATACGTTTCTCTTTTATTTTCTCGCAGATTTCCAGTGTGACAGGCAGATACATCGAAGTGATCCTCGTGAAGTGCGGTTCAATGCTCTATCGGAATTAATATGTAGAAATGTACATATATGTGTGTGGCTGTCCGACACCTTCGACAGCGAGTGAAATCGAAGGTCTTGTCGCGTTCAACAAACTAATCAAAGCCAATGACAGCTGCCCCCAAAGTCGAGCCGATCTCCAAAACTATGAGATACTTAGATACTTAGCTGCTCGGGCATTGCTCTTGGCGTTTCTAGAGCCAAAATCCGCAAAAAAAAAAGCTTGTCTAATGAAACGACATAAATCAGGGGACCGAGCTACCTGCTGTGGGATTGGTTTTATTTTTTCCTCGTGTGGCCCCCGGACTAAACGACAACAAATGGCGTTGAAATGGGCGTAAAAATGTGGCACGCTGGGGCCAATTGTTTGGATATGGAAAATGGTGCCACAGTTTTGACAAGCAAATTGCATGCTGCATGAAATCTCTGTTTTCTTGCCCCAAGATAAATCAACGACAATTGGTGTTAGTTGGTCTCGGGGTCTGGCCGATTGGTGAATATCTTCACGAATCTCCGCAATTGGGAACGGACAGCCTCTCCAACTCGACCACCGTCCACTCCACTCCGTCCGCCGTGCTCCACTTTTCCCAGTGACATCTCAGTTCAGTTAAGCAGCGGTGGCACCCAGTAATCACCGACTCATTGTCCAATGCCAGACCCCCAGAAATATCTACTCAAGATGTATACATCCATATATATATATAAACATTTTTATAAGCCATAACGGTGCGGCAACGACTTCCGAGGCGGCAGCTGACGCTTTGGGTGACCGCCTCGTTTGGTTTTGATTACTCTAGACCAAGCGAACCTGGCCAACAACTGTCTGGCATTGAGAGCAGCGGCACAATGGTAACAACATCAGCAACATCGACTGTGACGACCACATGGCTTGACATTGAAGTCGCCAAGCAAAACAAAATCGAAAAGCATGTAAAAAATGTTAATTAAGACTCGGCGCACACGAGCAAATGGAGTCGCATAAGTCGAGTATCTGGAGCAGACTGTGCAACTGGGCTAGAACTATGCGTTGATGATGAACTAATTGGTAATTCGATGTCACACATAAATCTTATTTCTTATATATCTGATGAGCAAGCCAATGCAATTATAGCTTTTCCGATCTATAATCACATACAATAAAGTTAGTTACGCGCTCATAAAACATACGATATAAAAGTACTATCCGCAGAGCTTAACTTTAATCTCATCTTAGTTCATTAGCTAATGATAAGTAATCTCCGCAATCAGAAATTTGTCATGACCATCTTAATGTTTGAACCGCTTGGTGTTGAAATCGATCTGCGCTCTTTGTGCAATCCAATCTTCCCACATTTGAGGCAAAAGCAGACCATAAGTAAACTAATGGCGCCCAGCTGGAGACGCCGCTGCAAAGAAAAGTGGGCAACTCCGGGCTGGAAAACTGCGTGATGCCGAGCCAACTGACGGCTGGCCGGGCTGTCATGAGTTGGCCAAATCCGAGGCTCGTTACCCAACTGACTAAGGGAAATCGCTTGAGCCTGGAGTGGAAGTTAGAGCCGACTTAAGGGGCTCAGGTGAGCAATTACTTTAATTGAATTGCCTCTCGAGTGCTTTGCATTTCCACTAATTAGAACTGAGATGTAATTAACGAGCCGCTTGGCGGCAGAGCAAATGCCAAAGCGAAACAGATTCGAATGCAATTCACACGCCATTAGATTGAAGTCTTCAACGCGACTCGAAGCGAAACACTTCGGATGAAAAGAACACTTGACTCGGTTTCTACGACATATCGATTATGGCCAACCGAGCTGCGGACATAAACATTTGGCCACGCTACTCATGTTCGATTCACGGCGACAGCGAGTGGAAAAAATGCAGTCCAACTGGTTACGAAATATTCGAAAAGCTCATTCATGTTGGGCTTTAGATACGATTTTCAAAATACGCCAGCCACCGACATTTGTATCTGAGCGCTGTAAATGTATCTGTGACTGAGTCGCCGCTTGTTTGAGTGTAGCTGGGCACCGGAAACCGGTTGCTGGCCCCAAAACAAAATATAGTCAACTATTAATGGATCGGCGATAAGTCGACGCTATCGGACCCCGGCCAAAGTCGGACTCTGGGGCGGCAAGTGTATCGCCTATGGCCGCTCCCAAAAGATCCGAAATTAGAGCCCCCGATCTGCGGCACACTCTTGGCCAAATTCAGTCCACTTGAATTATGCGCTAGCGCTCCATTTCCAGCCAGCCAAATTAGAGAATAACATGGCAGTCAGCAATTCGGCTGGATAAGTACAAAATGGCTAAGTAAAAGAGCCGAAATTGATTTTAAATGGGACCGAGTTGGCCATTGGCGATTGTGTAACCACTTAACGGCCGAGGGAGGGGGCAACAAGGAAGACAACATCGCACAGATTCGACAAAACACATAACAGGCAGGCAACAATGGTCAAGAGAGCTTGTTCTCAAGAACACAATCTCAAAACACTTTACCCAAGACACCACATAAAACTTAATATAGTTATATATGACATAAAGAAATAATTTTTCTGTATAGTTTTTGTTATCAATGTGAAATATTTAAACGACGCTAAGGCATACTTGCAAATGTTATTGCCCAATAAAATGAGGAATCCATTCCGAAAATGATTAGCACGCTGACTTTCGAATCGGGCCTGCGATCTCTTGATCGCCGCACCACCCGGCGTATGGGTAATGTGTGGATTTTGGCCAGCGGCTGTTAACGGTCCATGTGACTGGCTACTCGATGGCAGCCACTCAGATCTGGCGACTGCTGTATGGTGCGAAAATCAGCTCGTCATGATGGTTATGCGAGTGCTGTTTGAGTTAAACATATCGTTTTTGGATTTCTATTTGCGCGAAATTTCTCAACTTTAATGTCACGCACCACGAATCCGCCACCGAACTTGGACGAGGAGTCGTCGATAATATGTGATTGACAAACATGTTGGTTCATTGTAATTACTTGAGTGCACAGAGAAAAATATTTCGCTAAATGCTTTTATAGTTAGTTACTCCATAAAATGGCTAGATATATGCATACAAAGAGAAGCAGAGACTCGTGATATCAAATTAAAAGTGCTAATGCTCATTAATCAATTTCATTGGCGGAGTCCACAAAGCGGTGACATCTTCGGTTCGCAGTGAAAGTTGATTTAGTCGAGCCCAAGTTTTTCATTGACTTGTGTTTATTTTCTATTTCACCTTCGATTTCGATTCGGATGGCTCGGAATGCAACTGAAGGAAAGCAAACACAAGCACCGCGCAAGCAAACAAACCATCACTTTCGATGGTTTTCTATTAATTATGAAAATTAAGCCATCACCAAGTTGACAAATGATACCAACTTTGGGTCTGTCAAATACATGTATACCATTTTAGACCTCAAAATTTCCGATACGTTGACATCGCGGCCAATTTCCGCTGATTAGCATAGTGGAACCGTGTAATCCCGTCGAACTGGTGCAGCCAGTTTGTCTCCGAGGGTCTTTCGCTTTCGGCTTTCGGCATAAGTATATCCGAACGAAATTAAAATAATTCCATAGTTGGGCTCTGGATTTCTTCGACTTTCACAAGAACAAGCTACACGAGTTCCGAGGATCGGGGTCACCTGCGGGGTCAGGGTGAATCCCAAGGGTTAAGCCGCGGCCAACAAGCGAACAAACAAACAACAAGCGCTTATTTGCTGTCGCTTTATGGCCATTAAACTTGATCTCTAAACTGGCGAGAGCCATCCAAAGTACTTGTATCCGCAGCCGTAGCAAACTTTGCCTATAAGATCGTATTTCAAACTGCCAGCACCGAGATTAAATGATGGCCGTTTCGGCTGAGTGGGCCTTTGTTATTAGAAGGCAGACAGGCTAAGAGGTGCAGGAAAATCGCTGACAGCTTTATTATGTTTGTTTTTGTTTGCCCCTCACTTAGGCCGATTTACCCACAAAGCAATTCAGATCTAAATGATACTTATTAGACTCAATGATAATTTTTTTGGTTAAAAAGAAGAATTTACAATTCCTATATCAAGTAGGTTTGTGCTTCTTTGTTTGGCCTTTTAATAGTTATACACTTCCCCAAGTCATTACATAAATATATAAGCTGCTGGCAAACTATTTCTAATCATTTTTAATAAAAAGTTACTTTATTTGCTTGTAAAATGACATGAAATCGATGAAGCGAGGGAATTGCCTACCAAGTGCCTTTTGCACTAGCTAAAATTAAATTCACGACTTTACGTGGGCCATCAAAATTGATTCGATCGACTCGTAAATCGTATTTATAAACATTAAATCATTCGCGGGCCATCCAGACCGCCCTTCTCGCGGCTCCACTTTTGTGCAAATTCATCGCAGCGATTGGCGTCAGACGATCGCAATGACATCCCCGATTCACAATCGCAGTCGCATCCACCTGTTAATTTATTAATGAGTTGCAGAAACCGGTTCGAGGTTTACATAAATACCCGTGTATAATCTTTACAAAATTTTGCCCGCAAGTCGTTAACGGCAAATGCTTCAAAACTCTCTTCTCCTGCTGAATCGCGAGAATAACTTTCGCAAAAAATCCATACAAAAAATTAATTTTCAGCAGAGGCATTTGTGTGTCATTTGGGGCGTGCTGGCCGAGTTTTATGAGTGCGCGAGCAATTGGCCAGCATAAGAAATTAGCATTAAAATCTAAGGTCAGTCCGCGAACGCCTTACGCATTCGAAGTGATATCAAGCCAGCTGTATATAAGCCATGTTTGTTTGATTTTTTTACGGTCATTTTGCGTAATCCGATGTGCTATTATGACCGTTTACACGGACTGCTTACAGAAATGCGCGGCATTGAACGGCTCGCGGCTCAACTGCCGATCCACATGGGCCCAATACAAAAGACTTAGGCAACGAACGCGCAGCAGCATCTCGACAGCTGGGGCAGCGTAAACAAAATGATAAAAACAATAAAAAAAATTCAACTAACTGCCATTATAAACAATTTGGCAAATGAATGCGAAATATTCGTTATAAAACTGGCACATATATGGTATGGCCGAAAGTGCTCAGGTTCGTTTCGAACAAGTGTACAAATTACAAATTGGTTTTTGTCCGACTTTGACAGTTCAAATTACTTCTGAAGAGTCAAGATGCGCTCCAAGGTTCCCCCACCTGTGCCGTCTATATGTTGTTACCAACCAGTTTGCTTAGCCAAGTGGACCCCACCCACCTCCGCATCATCGAAACGACCATTAGACAAACCTGCCCGACGTCGACGACGGCGAATCAGATTCTGATTCTGGTTTCGTTTGCCCTCGCGCATTCTCACTTTTTGATTTTTCTTTCGGTTTTTTGTTTTGGCCGATGGTGTTTTTGTTTTAAGCTGTTACTTTTCGGGGCTTATTGGCATTTGTTGTTTATTGGGCGATGGAATTCGCTGCGTGTAAGTATGTTAATAATAGCGTTTGATGCGAGTGCCAGCATATACGCTTTAAATGCCCCCAAAAATAGTATGGGCGACGAGGCTCAGGGAGAACCTGCGTGGTGTGGGTAGCCTGCCACAATCTCACACAGACTTGGCCCATGGCTCATGTGCTTGTGTTAGACGTTAGATGTTGGTGGATGCCATCCGGTTTTGGCCTTTGCAGCTGCCAATGCTGCTCGGCTGCATTCCGGGCATGACTAAGAGAGCCGCGAGTCGCGGGAGTTATTACCCTCAAGGTCACTTCTGGCTAGGCTTCTGTTTCTCCGGCGGTCCAATCTCGGCATGACACGGCACTGTGTGGTCAAATCGATAGTGCGCAAAAAAAAAAAAATAGTACTCAGCAAGGTGATCATCATGGTTGAATGTGTGAATGTCGAATGTGCGCTAATTTCTAAATTATGTACTTCCTTTAAAATATTCCAAGTACTTGTTTTGATGGTTCGACATTCTTTAGTAGCATATCATACGCAGGTAATATGATAAGTGTTCAGCCAAGTAAAACCATACGATTTAACTAATAGAAACCAATAACACGGATTTTTCTCCAGCTTAATGCTTGATTGGCTTAGAGGGTCAGCCATTAGCCGGGAACTTAGCTAAGCGGCTTAAATGGAATGGAGACAAACAGTTATCGAGGTGATGAAAACAAAGGAGAATTAATTAGATTCCGCTGCTGGATAAGGTAGACTAATGAAAGCTAAGAAGTCGAAGTCGCCAACGGAGTTTCGAATACAGGTGACTCAGAGCGAGTTCGACGTTTCTTTTTATTTGCCTGTGATTAATGGACTTACAGAATGTATACGCGATTTCTGCGTTCATGCCATTCTTGGCCGACTCGCCCGGATTTGGTTTTTAGAAGTGATCTCATCTGCCGCCGCAGCTTCGGTTCTGGCAACCCACATCGATCTCCGCGCGGAACAATCCCAAAAAGCAGCTGTCAGCTGCCAAATGCTAATATGCAATAAATTATGCCTGCCACATTGTGTGCGTATCATATCGAATCGATTCGAATCGAATGGAATCGAGTGTGTCTATAATTACATAGGCTTCGTGGCGAATTTCACTTTTTTTCCCTTCTTCCGCTGCGACATGTGCAGGGAATTCCAAAATAAGCGCCCGTTTGCATTGCCAATTCAGCGAGCATTCCTGCTGCTTCTCTTTCTTGGTCTTCCTGCAAGGCACATACTCATACACGAAGGTATGTTCAAGTACGCATGTCTGTGGTACATGGCCACATAATTACACGTCGAGAAAATGTATATACCACTTAATAGGTAAAGCTTAAAATATTAGCAAGGCTATATCATTTAAAAGATTGCTTCCAAAACAACATTGCCTATTTAAAGTGCAAGTTTATATAGAGACAACTATTTAATATTAATACTGAGCCCATGGCTTACTGATCCATCCTGACTTATGCTTGTATAAATGCCTTCGAGTTCGAGGAGTATGCATTCCAAGGGAACTCACCTGAAGGAGGAGAACGAGCCGCCGTGGCAAATGCCAGTTAAGATGTGGGCGGCGATAAGTTACGAAAAACGCAAGCGCACTGCACCGCGAGATCCCAATCCGAATCGGAATCCAAAGCTAATCAAAAGTTGCAACACGCACGCGCTGCGTCGAGGGGCAACGGGGCGGATGGCTGATGGCGGATGAGGGGTGGTGGAGAGCACGACACACGATCAAAGTCAAAACAATGCAGCCGCGGCACTTTAAACTCTTTTATTTTTTTTTTATTTGGTTTCTTCAGCGTTCTCCGCTGGGGATGCACACCGTGCAGTTGCAATTCCAATTGCAGCGGATTGCACCCACAGGTAAGTACGAGTACTGAGTACTTTACACACGGCTTTTGCCTTCGTGTGTGGGAGGGAGGTGATGTGTTAATCAATCAGCGAGCGCGCATCGAAGGTACACTATTTGCCACATTGATTTGCTTACTTCTGGCGGATTTGTTCGTCTGTTACGATGTGTTTTTGATTTCTCGTATTTTGTTGCAACGGCTGTACGTGACTGCCGCGCACTTGCACAACGACCACAAAAATGCAGGGGATCCACGCTCCGGAAGGCACGAAAAATGCGACGACACCGCAAAGCGCAGCAGGAAATCGCAGACTCAAGCGCACCACACGTCCGCACTCCAGTGCGTCTCGATCGAAACTGACGATTGGATCGGATGGGAGCGGATTGCAGGTGAGCCGAGCTCAGCGCTCTCACCTGAATGGTATTTTTTTTTGTTGATTTTGACTTTTTACATTTTGGATCATATTAAATTAAATAATGATTGAATCTGGTATTTTTATTGTTGATATGATCTTGTTTTGGATTTTATTATAAATAAATTATGCTACATTATTGGTCATTAGGCAAAATTATAAAATAGCCTTGCAATTGGAATATAGGCTTTGGCTTAGAAGAGCAATTTCGAAAATTTACCTAAAAAAAATTAAAGAAAAACAAGACTGCTTCAAATTTAAAATCATACATTTTGTTTACTCTGCTCTGCGATAATTTCTCTCCGGATCTGGCAACGCCGAGGTTTCAGGGCCCCAACGTCGCTGATATGCTTTGAAATCATAAACATTTCAAGGTAATTTGATTTATTTGAAATATTTTTATTTTTTAAACTATCCTTTTTTTGTTATATTACGACTCCTAACTGTCAATTGCCCCACACGATGCTCTCGATCCAGTCGGTGTAGAGGTGGACTTTGGTATAGACACTCGGGAGTCCTTGGGAGCCACAAACTAATCCATATGAGACAATCCCTATGACCTGCTTCAGGCACGGATAGAGCGGATGCTGGACGAATATAGGTCCGCCGGAGTCACCGTTGCAGGTGTCCGCTTGGCTGGACATTGAGCCGGCACAGAACTGGGTGCGTGTATCGATGCTGAAACGCAGGCGCTTCTGGCACACCTCGTCACTGAATCGCTGGAGGTTGACCTTCAGCAGGTGCGAGGACTTCACACCGTCCGCGGTAAATCCCCAGCCGGCGGCTGTGACCTGCTGAACATCGTTGCCGCTGTCTGGCGGAAGGCATACCGCTGCCACATGGTCGTTGAACTCAGCCTTCCGATCCAGTTCCACCAGGGCAATATCGTTTTTAAAGCCCTGCTCTTCGTCTTCAGTATCATATCCAGGGTGCACCACATAGTTGACCACCCGAAAGTCCTGAACCAGAGCATCATCGGTGGTGCTGTTGTAGTCCAGCTCCCCCAGGCGAACTACAAATTTGGGCGAATCAAAGTTTGGGTCCAGTCGCTCGGCCTTCGATCTGACAATTAAAAGTACACATATGGAAGGAGTATCACTCAAGAGAATCCCAGAGAATACTTACTCATCCGTCTCCAGGCAATGCGCCGCAGTCAGTACGAATTTGGGATGCACCACGGATCCACCACAATCCCAATTGATGTCCGACTTGGACTTGTTGGGCCGATGAGTGCCGATTAGGGCCATGAAGGGAAACTCTTTACCGGATGCCTTTGTGCCGCCCACGATGAAGGGCGTGGACTGGCAGGCGGATCTGACCTCGTTGTATTGCTTGCACTCTAAAAAAAAAAAACGAATATTCAAATTCCATCAATCGAAGGGAATTGTTGCAGTCACTCCTCACGCTTCTCAAAAGGCCTCGTCTGTTCGGCTGGCTTCAGATTCTGGTGATCCAGCGGTATGGGACAGCAGACAATGTCGTTGAACTCGTCGCAGTACTTGACTTCGGCTCCGATCAGGTGCTGGTTGTAGAATATCACTGGACAGTCGGAGGGCGTCAGCTCCTTGCACTCGCCCGTTCCATTGTCGCAGTACTCGGTCACCACGCTGACTGAAGCAATCAGCAACAGAATCTGGATTCCCGGAAGCGCATACATCGCAGTGCTCTGCGATCACAACTGAGAACGGCGCTCGAGGTGGACAAGATCACCAACTACAGGTTATCTACGAAGAGCTTTAAGCTGGGCTTATTAAGTCAAGCTTTTGATTGTAAAGCTGGAGGGAGGACTTGGGCCGACAGCTGTGACTTACAAAAAGTTCCCTTAGTATCTAACTTAAACATATCTGAGAACTGTTTACACATTCAATGGAAAATGAATAATGCAATAAGCGATAAAATATAAGATAATACTACTATAAATTAGGCTTATGTCGTTATGTCAGCTTGAACTGACTTGGGAGTCCCACAAAGTCTAATTGTGGCGCATGTTTTGCATGTGCTGATGCTGCTGCATGTGCTGCATATACATTTGTTGCTGCTGGTTGATTTGCTGCTGCTGCTGTAGGTTGCCACCGCTGCCCAAGGGAACGCTGGTTGTTTGTACTGCGTTGATTTGTTGCTGCTGCATCTGTTGTTGCTGCTGTTGCTGCTGCTGCTGCTGCTGTTGCTGTTGTTGTTGCTGCTGTTGTTGCTGATGTGGTTGCTGCGGCTGCTGCTGATGCTGTGTTTGCATTGGAGACTGCGTTTGGCTGGTTATTGCATTATTGCTGGTATTGTCGTTGCTGAAATTGGAAAAGTTATGTTTAAACCGAAGTAGAGTTTGAATTAAATGGCCCTTACATCTTTTCAGTGTGAATATCCTCCAAGTTAAGGTGGGTTATGAACCTCAGGCGCATTTGCAGCAGGGGCCGTAGCCGCTTAATGATGGCTTCCGATTCGTTCTTAATGATATTACCCACATGTATATACTTAATGTGATAGCTGAAATGATACAAACACATTTGTTTAGTACCCTTTCATGCGATTTTGTGGATTTGCTTACAGGAAATCGCAGATCTGGTCCATGTACTGCAGAGGCTTCGGACCATGATGCTTGTCCACGATCTCAAGAATTTCGTAAAGCAACACGGCTATGCCAGCCACAGCGTTCGGTTTTTCCAACTCTATTCGTTGCAGGAAGGGGCCAAAAACGTGGCACAAATACAGCAATTGTTGTTCGGTTCGCACGCACGGCTTTAGCTTCTCCTTGAGGTACCTGGTCATTGCCGCCAGCTTAAAGGCGCCCATGTGATGGAACACTGAGTGAGCTACTGCCAACACCACGGCGTAGGTCTTTTCTAGCATCGCCTCACGCACTGTCTTGAAGTTAAACAACTCGAAAGCATTGAATCTGTAGGTCCAGTTCAGCATATTGGGTGTGTTGAGCATATCCTGTAGGCGATCGTATATGCCGCTCCAGTAGGGCTCAGGCAAGGCAGCCAGAACAATGCCCACAGCATTAATGTAGCTGTGAATGTCCTTTTGCGGAATAACCGCATATCCGCTTACTATAACATCGATGAGATTGCTGGCCACCAGTGGCGGTGCCACCGGCAGACCCAGCAGCTCCACGCATGTCACATAGAGCGCATGGGTTGGCGCATTCGGGAACTCGTTAAAACGCCAATCGGTGGAGTAAAATACATTCTTCCCACTAATTGCTGCAAAATAAAAGGGGTTACGCATGAATATATGAACACATCATAGTATTTTCCCAAATCCTAGCTTACTGTCTGCAAGTCTCCTGATCAAACTCATATAGTAGCTCAATTCGGGGGTCCACAGCGAGTCTTGGCTTTGCAAATACACCTTGTACGGCTCACTAACACTCCAGTTGGGCGGCCGAATCTCGCTAAAGGCGCTGGTGATAGCGCCAACCTGGAACAACACAGTGTATTAGAAGAAGGGAATATAATATTCATAACAAATCTTACAAGTTTCTTCTTTAGCGCAGGGCGGTCTCGTAAGATTCGCTCATAATAATGGAGGGTGTTGTACAGATATGTTATAGGTCGATCTGCAATTTAAAGGGTAATTTAAAGTTATGAAATTCTCGAAAGCCACTTTTAACATACCGTGAAACTTGTAGAGTATGCTCAGATGATCCAAAATGAAGCCCAATATCTGGTGGACATTTGTAATGGTAAGTTCGATAAATCTGTGCACTACCACATCCAGAACGGGAAGGAATCGCAGACAGACATTGCTGAAGTACACGGGCAGCGGAATCTGTGAAGCTGACTCGTCCAACGCGAACTTCTCTGGATACTTTTGATGGAATGACAAGTGTTTGTCCTGCCTGAGAAATAATAACAACTATGCCTTTGTGCTCTTAACAAAATCAAGTGTCCAACTTACCAGTTGCTCTGCTTCCAGTGATCAGGATTATTGTCCTTGCAGAACTCCTGAACACGATTTCTCAGCTCGCTGGCTTTCAGCAAGAGCAGCTGAATTATGAGAAAGCAGACTTGAGCCTCGTTACCCTCGTGCGTTCGCAGAGCCAGGCAAAGCACAACCCTATCGATGGTCACAACGTTGAACTTCCAAATCATGTTGTTAATGGTGTCGACGCACTTGTGAATAAAGTCGCGGCCATCCGATGAGCTAGCTACCTCAGCCACCAAGTAGTCACAAAATTTACGCAGATGAGTGGACAAGGCTCTCGCGCTTATACCCTCCAAAATTCTAAAAAAAAAGGTATGGTCAGAAAAAATGATTGTGTTTAAATCATAATGTTACGCACTTGTAAGCCACTGGGCTTATGTTCTCCGTCTCCCAAATTATTTTGAACAGAAGGCAAAGGAATAAAGGATTCGTAGTTGGACGCAAGAAGTGCGCAATTATGTCATTCTCGTTGGTCATCGACGTCCAGGTTCGATATTCCTCTTCCACGGCCTTCTTCAACTGCTGCTTGTTCTCCGGAGGTTGGTTGTTCTGCGTAAAGTACTCGTTTAAGGCGGGCGGAAAGCAGGCTAGGGAATGCATGGGCCACGAGTGCGGCGTGTGCTGAATGATGTTGGAAAGGAAGTCCTTGCACCATCCCTGCATTTCATCGCCGCCACCATGTACGTGCATGGATCGAGCTAGCGTAAGAATAAGTACTCTGTTTAGCTCTTCGCTCTCATTAGACGCCACTGCTCCGGGAGATTTGTCGTTAAAGTAACGCGAAAACTGCGGCTGAAACTCGGCGGATCCAATGCTGGTGATCAGACGCAGTGCAGTAGATTCAAAACTATACAAAGGGAAGAACTTAGAAAGAAGTCTATACTCGATAAACGTATAACTAACCAGAGATTGAGCTGCATCTTGTTTGTCTGCGGCACGGAGGACAGAGAATGAAGGAGAGACAGCAATTGGACCCGGTAGTGAGTAGGAACATGGTGCAGCCGGTACGAAAACATCTCCATTAAGGTGTGCAGCATGGCCCACGCATGGTTCTTAAACACTGTTGGCATCAGTTGGCCTTTAGGAGGAAAAAAAACCATAAACATATTGTTTAATCACTTCAACAGGCTGTACTTACTCAGGAATCCCTTTATACCGAGCGACTCGATTTCTGTATAAACCAGAAGTCTGGCATAAGTTTCCAGTAGTGCAGCCGCTGGAACTTGACCCTTGCTTTGGGCCTGTTTTAACATCTGAGTTACGAAGCTGTGGATTAACGACATCTTACTGTGCACCGTCAAGCTGTCCAGAACCGTGACCGAAAAAGTTACGGCTGGGATTTGGCCACCGTTTGGAGATTTTGAAGTGCCATTTAGGGCATCCAGCAGTAGACCCATGGGACGCCCGAAGTACTCCTGATTCGTTGAGTATGCATTGCAGATGAGAATTATGCGGAAGTCGTTTCCTAGCGTCATGTTCATCATGGTGTTAGCCGTGACTAGGTGCTGCAGAAAGCTGGGAATTAAGCAGTTAGTATCTAAACACCAAAGGAAGTTAGAGGTATTACTCGTAGTGGTTTTTCAGTGCAATTGGCAATGGTCTGGTGATGTTCATGTTTTCCACTCGTGCCTTCTTCATCAGGTGAATCCAAACGCAAATGGGTGCCATATGGCGAACCATCGAGGATTTATTGATATCTGGCAGCTTAAGAGGCTCTAGCTCGGGATATAGTAGGTCAAACAATCTGAACACAGGCAGGAAATTGGTGATCTAAAATTAAAAGCGATTAAAAATAAGATCAATCAGGTGGAGAACAGGATCTTACAGGATTTTTCTGTATGCTTCCGGATATAAACTGCAACAGAATCCACATAAGTTGATCGCGACCCTTGCGAAGCTCCAACTTGGAAAGCTATAGGTGAAAAGTAGTTAATTACAAGAAATATTAATTTCATCCACCATGGACCTACCTTTTCGTGGAGCGCCAACACTATGTGCATAAAGCTTACGAACTGAAAGAGCACAAAGTAAATTAGTTGCGAAGAGAGATGCAGCCACATCCACTCGTAGGGCGTGATCTGCTCGTCTGAGGAGTTAAAGCCACTTCCCGCAGTGGCATCATTCGCCTCCGTCATCTCCATGGCCTGCACTATGAGATTAACCAACTGCTCTTCCAGGGCATTGTAGCGCTGCTTCTGATGCTTTTGCAGGTTCAGCATTTGAGAGACCATTTCCCTTGAGTACGGCTGCTCCAAAACGTAGCGGAGTAGGGGCTTCTGCTCTTCGAGCAGCTCTGGCTCGTAGGGCAGGCTACCCTTAAAGTTAAACTTCAGGGTATTGTGGTCCAGTCGCCAGGAGTTCATCATGTGATCGGCATAGCCGAAATGCTCTACGATGGGAAGCATGCTGGCATGTCCAATGATCGAAACCATTTGTGCCGTGGTGCGGAACTCTTCGACAAAGTCGGTCATCAGCCGGTTGAGTTTCCAGTGGTAAGGAAACGGACGCATAATCTCGTTGGCAATAAAGTAGGCGGGCAGCAGGCAATTGTTGCGATCAAAGATGAATCGCAGGATATCCTCAACGGCCAGTAGCTGTGGCATGTAGGTAACGTTGACGTTCAGCGGAAACCATTGTGCCTTGTCGCGGCATACCTTCATGATCTCGCGCACACCCTTGTAGTCCACCTGGACGATCACACGCTTGATCAGCCGGAAGCTCTCGATCCAGAAGGTCCTGTGCTCGAAGTCCAGTTTCTCGCACATCAGCACCTTGTCGCACAGCATCCTGGCGGTGATCACGTGTGCGTCCACCAGCTTCACCAGTGCCGCCATCAGCACTTTGATGTGATATCCGGAGGCACCGGCGGCACGCAACAGGTAGAGCCGAAGCACCTGCTCCCGGTTCTCCTGCGCCACGTTCCCAAAGGCGGTAACTGAAACAGATAGTTTTTAACAATTTTCGAGTTCCAGCAGACGCATTTACCTACCCAAATCATTGGCGAAGCGGGTAGCTCGTTCTTGCTCGGTGTTTGGCTTGAATACAATGACGCTAACGAACGCCTCGTCAAGGGAGTCGACCTTCTGCGAAATGGAGAGCGTGGATGAGTGGGTGATTTTTTGGAGACGCAGGGTTTCACTATTACCAGAAACTCGTTAACGGTGTCTATAACTTGCGTTTCCATATCCATTTAAATTATTTTTCGCATATCCGACACCGCATAAACAAAAACTACCTGGGCACAGTGTGACCAAATGGGGCTTAGTAAAGAATCTAAAAGTGGCTTTTTCTGATAACAAGAAATAGCTAAAGGATTAGATTAAAAACGCCAGGCAGGCAGCACTGACTGATTAGCCGGCATTTAAAGCAGCTGGTCGCATTGAGTCGAAAATTACTTTAGAAACTAATTGACTTGATTTGTGGAATCGCACAAAAATCATGAAGAAAGTTCTGGTTACAGGCGGAACTGGGCTGGTGGGCAAGGCCCTGGAGGCTGTGATCAAGGAGCAGTCCCCAGAGGACGAGCAATGGTTTTTTGCGGGCTCTAAAGATGCAGATTTGACGTAAGTCATGAAGAAATTCAATTGAACGTATCCGTAAACAAATTCTCTCCACAGAAATCTGGCCGCCACGCAGGCACTCTTCGCCCGAGAGAAGCCCACGCATGTCATCCATCTGGCTGCAATGGTCGGAGGCCTGTTCCACAACATGAACAACAACCTGGACTTCTTGGTGAGCTCCTGGTCTCACAGATGATTCCAAAACCCATTTCATGCGAATCCACTTTTAGCGCAACAACCTGCTCATTAACGACAATGTCCTGCAAACGGCACACGAGCAGGGATGCGTGAAGGTGGTGTCCTGCCTGTCCACATGCATTTTTCCGGACAAAACCAGCTACCCCATAGATGAGACCATGGTGCACAATGGGCCGCCGCACCCCTCCAATTATGGTTACTCCTACGCAAAGCGACTGATAGACGTGCAGAACCACGCCTACCACGATAAATATGGCCGGGTGTACACCTCGGTCATTCCGTGCAACATATTCGGTCCCCACGACAACTATAATCCAGAGGTCAGCCACGTTATTCCGGGCATGATCTATAGGATGCACCAGCTGGTTACGGAGAAGACTGACGTCCCCGAAAACGACAAGGTGTTCACCGTTTTCGGAAGCGGCATGCCACTACGGCAGTTTGTATACTCCCGGGACCTGGCGGAGCTGATGATCTGGGTGCTCAGGAACTACGAAAGTGTGGAGCCCATCATCCTAAGCGCGGACGAAGTGCAGGAGGTGACGATCTTCGAGGTGGCCCAAGCCGTTGCAAAAGCATTTAATTTTAATGTGGGTTAAAAAGCGAAATTTGAGACAAGGCAAGATATTAACTTGATTTATTCCAGGGAAGACTGGTCTGTGATACGAGCAAGTCGGATGGACAGTACAAAAAGACTGCGTCTAATGCCAAGCTTCGCTCCTTCCTGCCAGACTACGCATTTACGGACTTGGAAACGGCAATCAACGCCTCGGTTAAGTGGTACATAGAAAACTACGACCAGGCTAGAAAGTAATTGAATATTCCAACCCCAAAAAAAAATGTAAATAGACAACGAATTTTCACAGAACTTTATGCGCGTTTAATGTCCAACAAAATAACAATACCTTAATCAGTCCAGGAGTCGCCGTATTGGTTCTTCCTTCCAGCGGGTTCACTTTGTGCCTGCTCCACGGGTCGCTGTTGAACGGCAACTGGTGGTTCGTAAGGTCGCGAGTATGGACTCTGCTGGTGCTTCGAATACTCTTCTCGGTTCCTTCGTCGCAGGTCCTCGTAAGACTGGCCCGGCTTAGACGGCTCCAAGGGCAACTCTGCCTCCAGCATTGAACCAGCTGCTGGGAAGGAGAATGTACAGAATCATAATAGGGAATGCGAAGAATTAGATGAGCTTACAGTCCAGGGTGGGGCGGTAGATGTCGTCAAGGCCGGACAAAGTAGGGCGCGATTCCGTGTCCAGATTGAGAGAAGTGCTCCTCCCGGGCTGATACGCCTCATCGCTGTACACGTCCGCCGAGCTCGGCGAGAAGGGGGCCAGAGTGAAGGCCCTGCCCAGATTCTCGTCCGGTGTGATGGAGCTGATGACACCGCCGCCCTGTCTACGCTGACGCAGCAGCTCGCCCAGATGGGAGTTGGGTAGGCGCATGATCTTCTCGGCACACTTCTGCTGGTAACTGAACTTGCCCACAAAGTAGCCCAGAATGACGCCCATCACGACCTTGGGCACGGCGCCGTACTTGACGTGTCCCTGCAAATAGCCGTTCTTGACGCCGAAGTAGGCCAGCAGGCCCAGTCCAGTGCCGAAAGGCAGGCTGCGCTGGAAGAAAGACTCAGTGTTGCACTCACGTAACGCCTTCACCTCCTCCGCAGAAAACTGATAGTCCGCCTGAAATAGATGCAAACGTTTGGGTAGTGGCAGTTTAAGGACCGTAGAGCACTCACCAGGGGGTGGGGAGCGTGCGGCGGTGGATGGTGAGAGCCATCGTTCAGCGGGGAGTCCATGCTGATACAATTTAATGTGGAATTTGTGAAATGTATAACGGACCAACTACCGGCGCAGCCGATTTGCCAACCCTGGTCGCCGGCGAAACGGGCCAGTGACTTCTGCACATCTCCAGAACTAGTGATGGTCGATCTATGCACGATGGTTGCGATAGGGACTCTTTGTCTATCCTAAACTGGTTAAAAACCTTTTTCTTTAAGAAGTTAAAACTAAATAACAAAGACAACATTCATTTACAGTTGATACAATGGAATTTGTTGTCAATATAAGTAAAATTTGGAATAGACTTTCATTTGATCTTAGTAGTAAACAAATCACATTTTATAGAATGCAAAGTTTGCGCTGATTATCATTCATTTTATTTATACAAAATTTTATATATTTATGTAAGTTTAGCAACACTATCAGCAGCGTTGACTGTACGGAGAGGCAGTTTAGATATATAAACCAAATTAAAAATCGAATAAAATCAAAACCACCAGTCGACAAACGAATACACTTTTGAAAATTGCCAGTAATTGGAGAACGCGTGCTTTGATAAGAGGTGGAAAGTCGCGCACCACCAGAACCAGGGATGCAACGCGCACGACGCGACGAGATTATGACATTTTCGCTGTCAAGTAAAGTTACAGCTGTGTCGTCTGCTGGCCGCGATCCTGAGCCTGCCCTTGTAATTTATTGAAATTTGTAGTTTTGGCAATGTTTTCCACCACCACACACTCCGTGGTAAGTGCTGCCCGATGACAATACATTCATTCGCCCACCTGACTGCTCCATTTCTACCACCCAACACTTGGAATCGGGGAACTGCGTGTGATGTGATGTGACAGCCCTACCTGTACCTAGGCAACTTCAGCAGAAAGCCGCACTACTACTCCGTTAATCGAACCAAGCTGCACGGGAGCGCGGGAGCTGCCCGGTTGTCCAAGTCCACGTCCACGTCCAGCCGGAGTCATGACCTAGTGCTCGACCTGCGGAACCTGCTGAGCCGTTCGAGCGCCAGTATACAGGGCATGGTGGAGAGGGCGGCTCGACTGAATGGCATTCTCGACCGGCGGCTGGTCGATGATGTGCTGGCCAAGGTGACGAGCATGCTGCCCTCCATGCGCGATGTCCGAGTCACGTTGGAGGAGTCGGCCACACAGATCGGTCGTGTCCAGCTGCAAAATTATCAGTTCGAAGTTTCGCTAACCGGTGCAGCAGGTTCCGTGCCCACAGGCGCCAATGTGTACGTATTGCAAATTATCCTTTCGAGGCTCCGCTTAATCCTGGTTTATGTTTTCAGCAAGGTGATTCCAACTATTACACCAGGTCTTCTTCGTCCGCTCTTCTCACAACAACAGCTGTAATTATACGGAAAGTATCTACGAACTATATCTCAAATTTAGCTCTTTATAGAAATCAGATACGTGGCTTTAAGACGGATCGTTCCATTGAGGCGGAACAAAAGCGCAATCCCACAATGACCTCCCGACTAAAGAATGCTCTGGCCAACTCGCCCCAGCGTCTGGATGGGGACACACCCCTTCAGGCTGAAAAACTGAGACGGCTGCTGGCCAAATCCGAAGAGCATGGATTTAATAAAGCCGTAGGACGACAGGGTCTCTCAATTGTTAACCGTACTAATGTTTTGTATTCCAGGAGAGCCTGAAAATTGCCTTTGCCGAGGGCTACTTGGCCGCCGCTAACTCGGAGGACTCTCCAAAATCAGGAAAAACTATGAAATATCTGAAGGTACGAGTTTAAATTCATTCAAAGTGTACCATGATTACTTTGAAAACCACAGAAGGCCTTGGTCTTCTTTAGTGTTATAAATAAATTCTAGTAATTGTCACGCAGACTTTGCAGACTATCGTCGTTATCGTCGTGTTCTTGGGCATTTTCCTGAGCTTCTTTACAACCTCCAATGGATCCGTATTTCGGTGAGCCTCCACGTTATTAGTTTTGCTTTACCCATCTGATATGCCTTTCTTTCAGCAGCATACAACTGGGCAACCAGGTTGAAGTGGACCCTGAGGAGATCAACGTCACTTTTGAGGATGTCAAGGGTTGCGACGAAGCCAAGCAGGAGCTCAAGGAGGTCGTTGAATTCCTGAAGAGTCCGGAAAAGTTCTCAAATTTGGGCGGAAAGCTTCCAAAGGGAGTGCTCCTGGTTGGCCCGCCGGGTACTGGCAAAACACTGCTGGCCCGTGCCGTCGCCGGTGAAGCCAAAGTTCCTTTCTTCCATGCTGCCGGACCGGAGTTCGACGAGGTGCTCGTAGGCCAAGGAGCCAGACGAGTGCGTGATCTGTTCAGTAAGTAGATTTCAATTATCCAAAGTGCTCAACTAAACAAGAACATCATCTTGCAGAGGCAGCAAAGGCCCGTGCCCCTTGTGTTATCTTCATTGACGAAATCGACTCGGTGGGCGCCAAGCGAACCAACTCTGTGCTGCATCCTTACGCCAATCAGACCATCAATCAGCTGCTCTCCGAGATGGATGGCTTCCATCAGAACGCTGGCGTCATTGTTTTGGGAGCCACCAATCGTCGCGACGATTTGGATCAGGCTCTGCTGCGTCCCGGCCGATTTGATGTAGAAGTCATGGTGTCGACGCCCGATTTCACTGGACGTAAGGAGATATTGTCTCTGTATCTGACGAAGATTTTGCACGATGAAATAGACTTGGACATGCTGGCGCGCGGCACCTCTGGTTTTACTGGAGCGGATCTGGAAAACATGATTAACCAAGCGGCGTTAAGGTAAGGAATAACTTGTGTTGTATTATTCAATCACAATTTTGAAGAGCGGTACTAATAATTCTAACATTTTGGCAGAGCTGCCATCGATGGAGCCGAAACGGTCAGCATGAAGCATTTGGAAACGGCACGAGACAAAGTACTTATGGGACCCGAGCGCAAGGCTCGTCTACCGGACGAGGAGGCCAACACCATAACCGCTTACCACGAGGGCGGCCACGCGATTGTGGCCTTCT